>NC_035434.2:84332961-84632961 GCF_002127325.2 Helianthus annuus
TGGTCAACTCTAAGATTCACAGAATCTAGGCAAATCTTGATAGTACAGATACGCTTCTACACACGGGGTCGTGCCTAGCGGACACGAGGGTGTGGTCAACTAATGCAGACAAACTGCAATTAATGAAAAAAGAGAAGATGGGTGGACACGGGGCCGTGCCTAATGGACACGGGGCTGTGTCCGGGCTTCTGTGCAGGCTATAAATAGGGGTGCTTGGCTCACTTGCAAACCATCCCTTGGCAAACCACCTCTCTCACACTTCACCCACCCACCACCACCATCACAACCCACATCCACCACCATCATCCATCATAGAGTGTGTGAGTAGTCTCGGGATCCAAGATTGATCGTAAGAGTTCTTGACAATCAAAGGCCATGTTTGCCTAAGTCTCTTACATCACTTGGTGAAGACAAGTGTTTAGTGTAATGCTTTTTATTTTTAATCTTTTCGCACTTTTTATTTGGTTATGTATTAATGACTTTAATAACTAGTTTCTTATGTTGAAGGTGAATCTTCCTTATCATTTGTCCGTGGTGTATTGGCATATTTTACTGTCTATATAAAATAATAGATTTTCACCATTCATATCTCCACGGTCTATATGGAGATATGTTGGCTACCTGGTCGGGGGTTAAGGGAATGGTTTGGTAAGAGTCTTGCCTTGTTCAGTGTATAGATCCTGCAAGGACCTGGGTCAACTTTAGTAGGACCTCCTTTAATACCCACTGGTATTGGATGGCAGGGGTCTGAACTCCTTGATCCCCTCATATGTAAACTACTATTAAAACTTTAACCCGTCTATTTAGGATTGTATCCCTGCTGACTCAAACTACTTAGCCGAGGGTAACGCCACCTTCAAAAGAGGGGCCTACCACATTACGCATTAATAACTTAATTAATTATCTTTCAATAATCCAACCCTTTAGGGTTGTATCCTTGCTGACTCAAACTACTGGGTTGAGGGTAACGTCGCCTTCAAAAGAGGGGCCTACTACTATAACTAAGATAATCTCTTAAAAAGTGCAAAAGTGCGAAAATAATCAAAGATTACACTAAATGCGAGTCGGATCCAAGTGATTCATCTTGTCTATCTGTTTTTATTTTTATTTTTATTTTCAGCATTTTTAGTTTTTATTTTCTAGTTTTAACCTTTTTCTAAACTTTTGATTTGATTAGACGTTGAGGATAAACCGGTACTAAAAGCTCTTGTGTCCTTGGACAACCTCGGTATCTTACCAACACTATACTACGCTCACGATGGGTGCACTTGCCCATGTGTGTGTTTGGTGTTAATAAAATATCGTGTTTTATAAATTTAAAACTTGACTAACGTGTAAAAAGGGCTAAAAATACACATAAAAACATATAACACCGCACGCACATCAACGACCCATCCTTCTTTTTGACGAAAACAACTGGTGCGCCCCATGGAGAGGTGCTCGGGCGAATGAAGCCTTTATCAAGCAGTTCCTGGAGCTGACTCGAGAGTTCACGCATGAGTCGATAAAGAGCTCTGGCAATAGGGTTTGCTCAAGGAATGAGGTCGATACAAAAGTCGATATCACGACTTGTGGGAGTCCGGGGAGATCATCAGGAAACACTTCCTGAGGAAATTCACAAACGACAGGAACGTCTTTCACTTCGGTCTTTCCTTTCTTTTCCTTCTCCGCTACTACAATATTGGCCAAGAAAGCTCTGTATTCCTAGCGGAGATACTTGCTAGCTTGGACACATGACATGAGCTTAAGACCTTTCGAGGGAGTTTCACCATAAACACACAGTTGGTCACCATTAGCAAGCGAGAATCGAATCATCTTATCAAAGCACACAACTTCAGCATGGTTTTCACGAAGAAAGTCCATGCCTACTATGATGTCAAAACTTCCGAGTTGCATCGAAATAAGATCAATCGGAAAGACGTGACTGTTGAGCTCGAGAGTACAATCACGAAGAACAGAATTGATGGCGACAGTTCTTCCGGTGGCAACTTCAACATCGAACGTCGAGGGAAGATGGGAGCGCTTATGATTAAGGAGCTTTTCGAACTCAAACGATACAAAATAGTTATCAGCTCCAGTATCAATCAAACACGAAGCATAAATACCATTCACGAGAAACGTACCATTGACCACGTTGTTATCAGCCTGGGCTTGGCGCACATTGATGTTGAAAGTTCTGGCACGGGCGGCTTGTTGCTGTTGCTGCTGAGGCTGTTGCTGCTGCTGTTGCTGCTGCTGTTGCTGCTGCTGAGGCTGCTGCTGCTGGGGCTCTTGTTTCACAACCCTGTTCGGGCACATGTTCGCGAAGTGGTTGGGTTCACCACATGCAAAGCAGACTCTAGCATTGATCGCGGGGCCTGAGCCGCTTGTTGGCCATGAGGAGCTGGAAGCAGAGCTTGATGAGCAATAGCTTGAGCTGGTGCTTGTCGAGGACCTGTATGGCAGTTGGTGGTGAAGTGGCCGTACATGTTGCAATGCACACAAAATCAGCAGGCAATACCCATGGGATGATAGTAAGTACATGTCGAGTAAGCAGGGTGAGGACCAGTGTAAGCACGCTTTACAGGCGGTGCTTGGGTAGCTGGTGCTGGAGCTGATCGGTGCTGAGATTGCTGCGGAGCTGGTACAGCTTGAAGCAGGGCAGCAATGGTTACAGCACAGTTCTTGTTGCTGTTCTTCCCCTTGCGACGAAAGGACTTCGAAGATTGGGGAGCGGCAGCGGTGTCAGCGGTTGGTGTGGCGGTAGCTTGATGCAGATTCATGGTGGCTTTATCCAAGAAGCCAGCCTTGAGTTGCTTGTCGTTGATCTCCGCGGCAAGCAGGTAAGTTTCTTTGATTGTTGCTAGCTTTGAAGCATGCACAAAATTTGCAACACAATCCGGCAGAGCTCGGATATACTTCTTGATCGTCATATCAGCAGTCTTGACTTGATCAGGACTGATAATACTTAGCTGCTTGAAGCGAGCAGTTAGAGCAGCGTTGTCACCATCCTTCTGCTTTATGTGCCTGAATTCATCCTCCAACTTTTGGCGCTCATGGGGAGGGCAGAACTCTTCCAACATGACATTCTTCGACTCATCCCATGACAGACCATAAGCTGTAGCGTTTCCGCGTTTGTTCCTCTCGGTCGTCCACCAGTCTAAAGCGCGGAACTGGAAGACGCCGGTAGTATTTAGAGTTCGGAGATTGTCAGGACAACCGCTCTAGCGCAGGGTGACCTCAATCGAATCGAACCATTGAAACAAAGCCGTAGGGCCATCTTCGCCAGTGAATTCTTTCGGTCCTCAAGCTTTAAACTTCTTGAAGCTGAAAGCAGCTTTTGGGGTTTCAGTCCTGGATTCTTCAGACAATTTGCTCACATTCTCGTATAGTTCACTCACGATCTGAGGAACAACTTTCGCCATTTGCTTAGCGACGAGAGCAGCAAGGCGTTTGTCTTTCTGGTTTTGGCGAGCAGAGTGCGAGTGACAGGATCCAGATGACGACATTGTCTGCAGCAGACATCGCCATAGGACTCAGACACAATATAATCGGATCTCACCTCACACGCCTAATACTACTAAAGCTCAGGAACACGATCATGTAACACACAATCACATAGGCACATAATCATAGATTCACATAAGCACAGAAGCACATAAGCACGTAAGGCACAGAAGCACAAAGCACAGAAGCATATAAGCACACGAGACAGTCAGAATACAGAAACCTATTATTCAAAGTCCGCGAGTGTTTGAGAATAGCGATAGCGATTAGCGAATACACAATGAGTAGTATGTCACACCCTGGCTTTGCGGAAGCGTGGTTAATTTGGTGTGACTTCTTAATACCATAGCTTAATCATAACAAAGCTATATGAATTAAAAACATGCAAGATCATCCATTAAATTTTAAAAAAAAAACAAATACAATACCATTGTCTTGACGGGAAAACACCCTAATAACCATAACATTGTTCAAAAAACAAAACATAAATATGGTTTAAGGACTGTGACTTGTCTAGGAAAGAGTCACATTCCCTAAACCCCGTATGACCTCGGAAACTAGTGCAGCGGGAAAACGTGCCATACCGTGCCAGATCTTTAATTCCCTGAAATACATGTAAGTTGAAAAATCAACAATAATGTTGAGCGAGTTCATGCGAAAGTGAGTAAATAAACCTTTGTATTTATCAAAATCCTGGTATGTAGCAAATAAGGAAAAAGAGATCACCAATGGTTTGCAAGGCCATTGATACGTGTGAAGTGCAAGTAGGAAGACTCAACCCTTGCGATTTTGCGTCGGGGCACAAAGTCACCCCGAGGTCTGTTATGCTGGACCTGGGGTTGGGCTCACTACACCCAGATAGATCTACCGCTTACGTCCCTCGGTCCTACAATGAGGATTAATGGCCTCCAGTTCCCGCCTACCCACTCACATGATCTAAGTAATAACCCTCCTTACGCTAATCATACCATGTAAAAAGTACTCGTAATCATAGTAACATGTTTTTCACCCCCGCAGTTTAGAAAACTGAAAACAGTTAAGAGAAAAGGGGGACATGAACTCACAGTCGGTGCATCTCTACCAAGTACTCCAAATCAGGCAGCTGTGCAACGACCTACATGTGCTAACTCTATTAGACGGACGACCGTGCCTTAGCTTTATAGTTTAAGTTTTTGGGAAATAGTTAGACAACTATTTCGGGTTTACTTTTGGTATATACTTGGTAGTTAATTTCCTTCCCAAGGATGGGGGATTTAATACATGTGCGTTCGAATTATATCATTAAGTCTCACATAATATATACTTATTTCTAATTCCAAAATATAAATATTTTTCTCAAAAATATTATATTTTCATTTCACATAACTTTTCCAAAAATAATACGTTGACAAAATACGCGTTCGTAAATATTTCCGCATAATGCGTAAGTTACATTTTATCATTCGAGTGGTAATAAATATTACCAGTGTAACTTATATAGTTATCGTAGAGGCGTTCGTATTATTTTGGATCTGTTAACGTTCGTAAATATTATTTTTACTCTAAAAATAATATTTGTGTATTTTTCACAAAATAATCATAAACAATGTTGTGAAAATATATTTACCAAATATATATATTTATCACGTTTAATTTTGTGAAAATCACACCTCCGATATTTGTAAATAAAGTCGTGGCGAAACTTATATTTCGAAAACATGTCAAAAGTAATTCTAACACTTATAGTGAAAATATTTCTAAGTGTTAGGTTTTTAGAAAAATTTCGCCAGAGTTTCCTCTGTAACTGGAGGTGGCCACGCTTTCAAGCGTATCATTTCCTTTTACAAAATCAATTTCAACAACTTCTTTATTCAATCAAACAATTTCCGACACATCAAACTAGTCGACAAGTATGTAAATCGCATAAATCACATGAACTTGTAGTTTTTCCGAAACTATAGTGTAAATCCCATTATATTTTGTGGATCTTTATATAAAGTAATGTGATCTCATAAAAACCTTGTTTTTAGAGTAATTCCATCTTTACAACTTCTCGTCATCTTTTACAAAGTTTGTTATTTTGTCAAAACTTTTCATTTCACAAGTGTTTACACACTTGTGGTTTATAAAAATCATGCTTGTTAGTGTAAGATTCATTTTTTTATAGAAAACATGATTTCTTTGACACTTGGTCCTTTGAAAATACCACTTGCAGATACGTAGATCTGCAAGTTTTAAAACACTATTCCACAAGTAAAACATTTTTACACAAGTTCATGATTCGCGTGTGGTAGAGTTTCACCTTTTAACCCTTGTCTCATTCAAAACGAGCTTATGTCATGATCCATGACCATGATCAAACCGGGTTAAACAATGATCCGAGCTACCACATCATAGATCGGGTCTAAATAATCACAACTTTCAATTACTACAACATTTACACAACTAGTGAGCTTTTAACCATCATTTTTCATGTTTTTAGTAGACTTTAATGCATTTTTTTTGCAAGATTTCGAGTTTTAATCGTTACACATCGTATTAACCACTTTAGATTAGTTCAAGAAAGGGATTTAAACATCATACCACTAGCTCGGGGCTAGGGAAGAATCTATGCGAAAAATGCGTGAATAAAAGCTAGAGAAAGAGGTCCTTCGAACTCCGAGTGCACCAAGCTTCCTAATACGTGACCCTTGAAGCTTGTATGATGTTGGAATGTAAAGAACAAAATCGAAAATATGGTGGATGATCAAGGGGGTGTTCGGCCGAGCCTTGTAGAGGGAGAGGGAGGTGTGTTCTTGTGGTGTAAGAATGTGAATGTTCATATGTGCTAATGAGTTTACTTATAGGCAAAGTTCTTCATGGTTGACCAATGGATTTTATGCTTACTAGATACTAAACATCTAGATTATAATAGTCAAAAGTATTCAAGGCTTGTCTCCCCTAGTTGGGGCCGATTTCAATGGGGGGGGGGGGGGGGTTCTAGTTGGATGGTAACTAATAGTTAGATTATTTAGTTAGGTTAAATAGGTTAAGTTTAGGGATTAACTTGGTTAGTTGCGTGTTGTGTTTTAACGCGGGTGTTAGGGTGTTCAGGGACCCTAACTGGCTCAGAAAAAGATAAATAATGTTAATGTCAATATTTTTATGTTCCGGGTATAGTCCGATTGTTTGGTTAGATAGTAATCCGTTAAAGCGCTTAATAAAGCTTTAGAGTGTCGTTAATTCCCTTTTTAGTGACACAACTTATTCCCGACACTTTGGAAAGTGTCTAGTAATATTTTTCTCGTGTTTTGGCACTTTATTAGCTAGCTAGAAGCTGAATTGTAAATTAAAGTGTTGTGTTTTGTGCTTAGTGTACGTTTTAGGCACATCCAGTCATTGTACCTTATTCCTAGAGACGCAGTTCTACAACCCTTGTATCCCTACACTCACTATGGGTGTAGTAAAATATTTCTGGCTCATACAGGCCTTAGGGGCAGTGTCTGCCTGATGCTGGCTTTATCAGCATGTTCAAGAGGTTATCCATTCATAGTGCTACTGTGCTTTTGTGCATCATGTTTGTCACTAGAGTTCAGTATGTAAATAATGTAGTGACGGAAATCAAAGTATGATGCAGATATGTACAAATATCAGGAATCAAGTAGCAGTTCATCAGTAATTTCAAGTAAGCACAGTAATTAAGCAGCAATTAATTATTAATTAAATCGTACGGATACCTGGTTTAGTGAGGGTTGTCACATTCTCCCCCCGTTAGAAAAATTTCGTCCCGAAATTTTAAGTTTTGCTTGTAGAAGCAGGGTTTTTGGGAAATAGATGGGGGTATTTTCGTTTCATTCGGTCCTCACGCTCCCAGGTGAATTCAGGACCATGTCTGGTATTCCAACGAACCTTGACGAGCTTGACACTGCTCCGGCGGGTCTTGTTCACTTTCCAATCCGTGACCTCAACAGGTTCTTCAACGAAGTGGAGCGTGTCGTCAACATGAATCTCATCGGTAGGAATGACAACGGTATCTTGTGTTGGACTCTTCTTCAGATTAGATACATGAAATGTATCGTGAACACCATTTAGTTCAGCAGGTAAGTCCAGCTTGTATGCTACGGTCCCAATTCTTTCCAAAATCCTGAACGGACCAATATATCGCGGATTCAACTTTCCACGCTCCCCAAAGCGTGCCACACCCTTCCAGGGTGATACCTTCAACAAAACCATATCACCAACCTCAAACTCTAGAGGTTTCCTGCTTCGATCCGCGTAGGCTTTCTGCCGGTCACGAGCCGCACTGATGCGATCTCGTATCTGTGCAATCTTGTCGGTGGTTTCCTGGACTACATCAGGACCAACCAACTGTCTATCACCGGCGTCAGACCAACAGAGCGGTGATCTGCACTTGCGCCCATATAAAGCTTCGAATGGCGCGGCACCAATGCTGGTATGGTAGCTGTTGTTGTATGAAAACTCAACCAGAGGCAAATGCTTATCCCAGCTACCGCCCAAGTCCATAACACACGCTCTCAGCATGTCCTCCAACGTCTGAATCGTCCGCTCGCTTTGACCGTCGGTCTGCGGGTGAAACGCGGTGCTCATATTCAACTTCGAGCCAAAAGCTTCTTGGAAGGATTGCCAAATCCTTGAGACGAACCTTCCGTCTCTATCAGAGATGATTGAGAGAGGTAATCCATGGCGTGTAACAATCTCTCTCATGTAGATCTCAGCCAATTTGCTTGTATTATCCTTTTCTCGGATAGGCAAGAAGTGTGCTGACTTCGTTAATCGGTCCACTATCACCCAGATGGTGTCATGGCCTCTTGGCGTTCTTGGCAATTTCGTAATAAAATCCATGGAGATTTGTTCCCACTTCCACTTGGGAATTTCCGGTTGTTGCAGAAGTCCTGAAGGCTTCTGGTATTCCGCTTTAACCTTAGCGCAAGTTAAACATTTGCTCACATAAACAGCCACATCGCCTTTCATCCTAGGCCACCAATAATAATCCTTAAGATCTTGGTATATCTTATCTGCTCCAGGGTGGATAGAGTACCGCGACTTGTGAGCTTCATCGAAAATAACCTTCCTTAAACCTCCAAACAAAGGAACCCAAATCCTTTTCTCAAAACACAACGTTCCTTCCTTTTTTGGTCCCAATAACTTCTCCATCCCACGGAGGTACTCTTCTTCAAGGTTTCTCTCCTTGAGAGCTTCCTTCTGCGCGGCACGAATGCGCAGAGGAAAATCGGTTCGAACAACCATCTCCAAAGCCATAACTCTTATGGGCTTGATCCTCTCCTTTCGACTTAGGGCATTGGCGACCACATTCGCCTTCCCTGGATGATACTTTATCTCGCAATCGTAATCATTCAACAGTTCAACCCATCGTCTTTGCCTCATATTCAACTCCTTCTGGTTGAATATATGCTGCAGGCTCTTGTGATCTGTGAAGATTGTACATTTCGTACCATAATGGTAGTGCCTCCAGATCTTTAAAGCAAAAACCACTGCGCCGAGTTCCAAATCATGAGTGGTATAGTTCTTTTCATGTACTTTCAGCTGGCGTGACGCGTAAGCAATAACCCTTTGGCGTTGCATCAATACGCAACCCAATCCTTGGCGCGAAGCGTCGCAGTATACCACAAAATCATCTGTACCTTCCGGTAGGGCTAAGATTGGCATGTTGCAAAGCTTATCTTTCAATTTCTGAAATGCTTCTTCCTGTTTGATTCCCCAATCAAACTTCTTGTCTTTCTGTGTGAGGAGCGTCAATGGTTGAGCGATCTTTGAAAAATTCTCAATGAATCTTCGGTAATAGCCAGCCAAACCCAAGAATTGCCGAATCTCGATTGGCGTCTTTGGCGTTTCCCAATCCTTGATCGCCTCG
Organism: Helianthus annuus; assembly: GCF_002127325.2. Taxonomy (NCBI): domain Eukaryota; kingdom Viridiplantae; phylum Streptophyta; class Magnoliopsida; order Asterales; family Asteraceae; genus Helianthus; species Helianthus annuus. The sequence continues at coordinate 84,342,299 of NC_035434.2, forward strand.
ATCTTGGTGGGATCCACGTGGATTCCATCTCCATTTACCACGTGCCCAAGGAATTGCACTTCTCTTAGACAAAACTCGCAATTAGAGAATTTGGCGTATAGCTGTTCCTTCTTTAGCAGCTCCAGAATGGCTCTTAAATGCTGCTCGTGCTCAGCCTTCGTCTTTGAGTAAATCAAAATATCATCGATGAATACAATTACGAACTTATCCAAGTACGGCTTACAAACTCGATTCATCAAATCCATGAACACTGCAGGTGCGTTTGTCAAACCAAACGGCATAACCAAAAACTCGTAGTGCCCATAACGAGTTCTGAAGGCTGTCTTTGGGATACTCTCCTCCTGTATCCTTAACTGGTGGTAACCAGATCGCAAATCGATCTTCGAGTAAAAGCTTGAACCTTGAAGTTGGTCGAACAGATCATCAATCCTTGGCAGAGGATACCTATTCTTGATCGTCAGCTTGTTCAACTCTCTGTAGTCAATGCACATACGGAAACTACCGTCCTTTTTCTTGACAAACAAAACTGGAGCTCCCCAAGGCGAGAAGCTTGGTCGGATAAATCCCTTGTCTAACAACTCTTGAAGTTGTGTCGACAGTTCCGGCATCTCAGACGGAGCAAGTCTATAAGGTGCCTTAGCCACAGGCGCGGCGCCTGGAACTAAGTCGATGTGAAACTCTACTTGCCTCTGAGGCGGCAATCCAGGCAAGTCCTCTGGGAAGACTTCTGGATATTCCCTCACAACAGGGATGTCTTCGATCTTCGGTTCCTCAGCTTTCTTATCTACAATGTGTGCCAGAAAGGCAGCACATCCCTTCTGTAAACATTTTCGCGCTTTGAGGCAGCTGATAATCCTTAACGGCGTATCACACTTCTCTGCGTGAACTACAATGGTCTCACCATCTTCGGTTGGGATACGAACGACCTTTTCGTGACAAACTATCTCTGCCTTGTTGCCTGATAACCAATCCATTCCTACCACCACGTCGAAGCTTCCCAACTGGACTGGTAGTAGATCCAGAGCAAACTCACGCTCTCCTAATTCGATCGCACATCCTCTGATAACTTCATTGGCTTCTACCAACTTTCCATTCGCCAATTCGATCGAGTACGGAACATCTAATTTACTAGCGGCTAAACCAAGCATATTCTTAAATTCTAACGACACGAAGCTAAAATCAGCGCCAGTATCAAATAAAACGGATGCATAGCGTTGGTTTACAGGGAACGTACCAGTGACAACATTGGGATCCTTGCGCGCTTCCCTTGCTTCTATGTTGAAAACCCTTCCGCGGGCTTGGTTTAATTCCGGGCAATTCCTCTTGAGGTGCCCAAGATCACCACAGTTGAAACATCCGGGCCTCTGCCCATTTCCACCACCGTTTCCAACTTGATTGTTCCTCTGATTACGATTCATGGCACCCGCTTAGTTTACATTATTGACCCGATTCCCATCACCTCCATTGTTTCCTTGTGGGCGATTCCCAATACCACCACGATTATTTCTATTCCCAAATCCTCCTTGGCCTCCCCGGCCAGCACTAGCCCAACAAGAGTCCTTCAAGTGACCAGTCTTTCCACAAGCTTCACATACTTTTGGCCCGCATCGACCAGAGTGATGGCGTTGGCAAGAGTTACACCTGGGATGTACACCCATATATCCCTTACCTTTCCTCCTACCACCAGCTGTATCCTGAGCTGGCATACTTGATTCCCCTTTCTTAACCACCACCCCGGTGCCCTGCTTGAAGTTTGAAAACTTCCGCTTGTTCCCTCCAGATGACTCCACATGAGTCTCTTTCTTCTTTGGCTCAGCTTCATCAAACTTGTTCAAACGAATTGCCTCCTCTGTGAGAGCCACGCTCAAATCGATGGCTTCAGTGATGGTTGTAGGTTTGGAGGAGGTCACCATGCTTATGATTTGAGGAGCCAATCCCCAAATGAAACGTTCAATTCGCTTGAACTCAGGAGTGACCATGTAGGGTACCACATGCGATAAGTCGTGGAGTCTCTGAACATACTCTGCTATCTTTGGGCCTTCCATTTTCAAATGCCAGAACTCGGTCTCCAATCTCTGGATTTCAGCGCGGGAGCAGTACTTTTTGCGCATGAGTTCCTTCAGTTCGGTCCAGGTCAGCGCGTAGGCAGCAGCTTCGCCAAGTGTCTGTACTTGTAGATTCCACCAAGAGAGGGCTCCATCCAAAAATAGCCCAGAGATATAGGTGACTTGCTGATCCAGTGCGCATTTGCTCATGCGAAGAACAGATTTTGTTTTCTCAGCCCAGCGGACAAAAGCGACAGCACCTCCTATGCCATCAAAGTTTACGGGCTTGTAGTCTAAAAACTGCTTGTAGGTGCACCCTGCACATACATTACACATATGATTGGCAATAGCATTCTTGCTAAGGAAATCCATTTAGGTCATGGTATGTCTTAATGACTTAGGGTTACCATGAGGTGGATTGTTATTGTTGCCAGTGTTGCCAGAATTGCTTCCACTCATTCCTCCTTGAGAGGCAGCATATTGAGCAATGGCAGCAGCAATGACTTGCTGTAGTTCTTCCTGAGTGGTAGGCATTTGCTGTTGTTGACGTCTTGGCGGCATCTTCTAAAGATGTGTTTACGTTGGTCAGGCCATAGTGAAGCGTACGTATATAGTAATAGTAATAGCACGTAACATCTCATGTTATCAATATATCACAAATACTAATCACACAACATCCCATGTCACAAATATTATACACACAACATCCCATGTCATAAAAATATAAATAAGCAATCAAACGAATCGAATATGATGAGAATACTGTGATTGCCATATATCGAGACCACATAGAAAGTGTATCAGTACATCACTGTGTCATACAATCATCAATCAACTAGGGGCTACATCACCCTTGTCCAAAAACTATATCAGGTCAGTGTCAAATACATTAAATACATCAAATACATGTCAACAAAAGTCAGTATCATCATGTAGTCTCCAAAAATGTTGTGCAGTCAAAAGCAATCGCGGTCTTCTCACCAACGTCTACCCAAACAGCACTGATGAGCTCTATACAGACGGCGGTGGAGGAGGGGGAAAGTGAGTGTAAAACAGACGACGTAACTGGAGCCAGTCCTCCTCCATGGCTCTCTGAGTACGGATGAATGAAGCAACCTGCTGCTCTAAAGCAAAGAGACGTGCAGCATAATCTGGGGGTACAGGTCGAGATGGCTGCAAAGGAGAGTGTGTCTGACCATGGCACTGGCATGGTGGCAGCTGAGCTCTCTCAAGCTCCTGGATGCGCTGCGTGTGTGACTCATGCTGAAAAAGGAAATACATCAAAACGTCCTCTATAGTGTGTCCCACATGGAATGGATGGTAAGGATCACTAGGTGGCATGACAGGCGGTGACGGCCAAAGGAATGGCGTACTGGTGGGATCAAAAGGTGCCACATGAAAAGGAGAGACAGGGGGTACAACAGGTGGAAACTGTGACATAACAGGAACATATGTCGGCATATGCCCAAAGGGATGGGCCGACGAACCCTCTCCAGGTCTCGCTGGAGGTACAAACTGAGGAACCTGAAAAGAGAAATCACTATGTCGTGTATCAGTGTGGTGTGGGGGAATAGGTGGAACATCCTCATCAGCAGGAATCCACCCGTGCTGTGCGTGCTCGTCCGGTGGATCCATGTATGCCGCGAACAGTGCATACTCGGGCTCTAGTGGAATGGGATCAAGTGGGGGAGCAATAATGGGGTGAACGGGTGCAAGGTGATCAACAGGATGGTCAACAGGTATATCAGCAATAAGAGGTGGATCGACATGATCGGCAACAATAACATGATCACCCTCCAGATGATCATCGATGGGCGCAGCTATAACAGGCTCAACAGGGATGCCAGCATGCACGGGGTCATGCTCAGGCATAGGGTCTTGATCGGCTGCCTGCTCAGGAGCCAAGGCAGGCTCAGGGTCATCAAAAGCCATCTCGAAATCGAACTCGGGGTCAATAGGATCGACTGGGTCAGCTGGATCCTCCATGGGCTGATCCATCGGTATGAACTCTATATCATGATCCAGGTCGAATCCCGGAGGAAAGATAGGATCAGAATCCTCTATGTCATCATGGTCAAACGCAAAGCTGGGAATAGGAGCAACAGAGGATGCCTGGTCGGGGTCTGAACCATGCGAAAAGTGCTGTGCGCTCAAAGGGTGGGAAGGTGCGGATGCCACAGACTCAAAGGAGTCTGGGAGCGGAGAATGCGCAGGCGAATCCTCGGCGGGAGCATCAGCGATCATCAGAAGATCGCCAGCAGGAAGTAGGGCCGCGTCCTGGATCTCATCCTTGATGGGCTCATCATCATACAGATCAATATCGCCGTCAGCCTCGGCGTCAAGAAGTAAATCATACGCAGGATAAACGGCTAAGGGTATAGGAGCCGGAATCTCTACTAACGGTAGGTACTCAACAAGAGGGCCATCTGCAGGCTCACCAGCACCATCAGGTAGTGCGAAGGGCTGAAAGTCGTCCTCATCAGTGCTGGAAACGTCCGATGTGTGCACCTCGTGCTCTGAAGATGCTAGGTCATCTGAAACTACAGGTATAGGTCCAGTGGTGTCCGAATCGCCGGTGCAGGGCGAGGCCATATGTCTGTAATATAAACACAAATATGCACAGATAATCAGTCACACAATCAGGTAATCACATAAGTCACCAAGTAAGAAACCACATAATTCTCCTAGTCCCACTAGCCTCCCAGTCTCTAAGACTGACACTCCTAGTCCCACTAGCCAAATTCCTCCCAGTCTCTAAGACTGCTCTATCATCTACCTCGACCTCTTAGGTCGAGCCTCGGTCCCCATGACCGAGCCTCAGCCTCCAAGACTGAGCTTATTCTCCCTAGTCCAACTAGCCATCTACCTCGATCTCTAAGATCGAGCCTCGGCCTCCAAGACCGAGCCTCAGCCTCCAAGACTGAGCCTATTCTTCCTAGCCTAGCTAGCCATCTACCTCGATCTCTAAGATCGAGCCTCGGCCTCCAAGACCGAGCCTCAGCCTCCAAGACTGAGCCTAAAATAATAAACATCTACCTCGATCTCTAAGATCGAGCCTCGGCCTCCAAGACCGAGCCTCAGCCTCCAAGACTGAGCCTAAATAATAAGTAAATAAAATGTGCTCAACATTTGTTTATAAAAAGGTTTTGGATCTGGACTTAAGTGGTATGCAGTAAAAATGTTTTCGTGAGAGCCCTAGTGATCATAGTCTAGACTCGAGAAAGAATCCTAGTTCGCTATGATCAGAGCTCTGATACCAAGATGTCACACCCTGGCTTTGCGGAAGCGTGGTTAATTTGGTGTGACTTCTTAATACCATAGCTTAATCATAACAAAGCTATATGAATTAAAAACATGCAAGATCATCCATTAAATTAAAAAAAAAAACAAATACAATACCATTGTCTTGACGGGAAAACACCCTAATAACCATAACATTGTTCAACAAACAAAACATAAATATGGTTTAAGGACTGTGACTTGTCCAGGAAAGAGTCACATTCCCTAAACCCCGGATGACCTCGGAAACTAGTGCAGCGGGAAAACGTGCCATACCGTGCCAGATCTTTAATTCCCTGAAATACATGTAAGTTGAAAAATCAACAATAATGTTGAGCGAGTTCATGCGAAAGTGAGTAAATAAACCTTTGTATTTATCAAAATCCTGGTATGTAGCAAATAAGGAAAAAGAGATCACCAATGGTTTGCAAGCCCAGTGATACGTGTGAAGTGCAAGTAGGAAGACTCAACCCTTGCGATTTTGCGTCGGGGCACAAAGTCACCCCGAGGTCCGTTATGCTGGACCTGGGGTTGGGCTCGCTACACCCAGATAGATCTACCGCTTACGTCCCTCGGTCCTACAATGAGGATTAATGGCCTCCAGTTCCCGCCTACCCACTCACATGATCTAAGTAATAACCCTCCTTACGCTAATCATACCATGTAAAAAGTACTCGTAATCATAGTAACATGTATTTCACCCCCGCAGTTTAGAAAACTGAAAACAGTTAAGAGAAAAGGGGGACATGAACTCACAGTCGGTGCGTCTCTACCAAGTACTCCAAATCAGGCAGCTGTGCAACGACCTACATGTGCTAACTCTATTAGACGGATGGCCGTGCCTTAGCTTTATAGTTTAAGTTTTTGGGAAATAGTTAGACAACTATTTCGGGTTTACTTTTCGTATATACTTGGTAGTTAATTTCCTTCCCAAGGATGGGGGATTTAATACATGTGCGTTCGAATTATATCATTAAGTCTCACATAATATATACTTATTTCTAATTCCAAAATATAAATATTTTTCTCAAAAGTTTTATATTTTCATTTCACATAACTTTCCCAAAAATAATACGTTGATAAAATACGCGTTCGTAAATATTTCAGCATAATGCGTAAGTTACGTTTTATCATTTGAGTGGTAATAAATATTACCAGTGTAACTTATATAGTTATCGTAGAGGCGTTCGTATTATTTTGGATCTGTTAACGTTCGTAAATATTATTTTTCTCTAAAAATAATATTTGTGTATTTTTTCACAAAATAATCATAAACAATGTTGTGAAAATATATTTACCAAATATATATATTTATCACGTTTAATTTTGTGAAAATCCCACCTCCGATATTTGTAAATAAAGTCGTGGCGAAACTTATATTTCGAAAACATGTCAAAAGTAATTCTAACACTTATAGTGAAAATATTTAAAAGTGTTAGGTTTATAGAAAAATTTCGCCAGAGTTTCCTCTGTAACTCGAGGTGGCCACGCTTTCAAGCGTATCATTTTCTTTTACAAAATCAATTTCAACAACTTCTTTATTCAATCAAACAATTTCCGACACATCAAACTAGTCGACAAGTATGTAAATCACATAAATCACATGAACTTGTAGTTTTTCCGAAACTATAGTGTAAATCCCATTATATTTTATGGATCTTTATATAAAGTAATGTGATCTCGTAAAAACCTCGTTTTTAGAGTAATTCCATCTTTACAACTTCTCGTCATCTTTTACAAAGTTTGTTATTTTGTCAAAACTTTTCATTTCACAAGTGTTTACACACTTGTGGTTTATAAAAATCATGCTTGTTAGTGTAAGATTCATTTTTTTTAGAAAACATGATTTCTTTGACACTTGGTCCTTTGAAAATACCACTTGCAGATACGTAGATCTGCTAGTTTTAAAACACTATTCCACAAGTAAAACATTTTTACACAAGTTCATGATTCGCGTGTGGTAGAGTTTCAACTTTTAACCCTTGTCTCATTCAAAACGAGCTTATGTCATGATCCATGACCATGATCAAACCGGGTTAAACGATGATCCGAGCTACCACATCATAGATCGGGTCTAAATAATCACAACTTTCAATTACTACAACATTTACACAACTAGTGAGCTTTTAACCATCATTTTTCATGTTTTTAGTAGACTTTAATGCACCATTTTGCAAGATTTCGAGTTTTAATCGTTACACATCGTATTAACCACTTTAGATTAGTTCAAGAAAGGGATTTAAACATCATACCACTAGCTCGGGGCTAGGGAAGAATCTATGCGAAAAATGCGTGGATAAAAGCTAGAGAAAGAGGTCCTTCGAACTTCGAGTGCACCAAGCTTCCTAATACGTGACCCTTGAAGCTTGTATGATGTTGGAATGTAAAGAACAAAATCGAAAATATGGTGGATGATCAAGGGGGTGTTCGGCCGAGCCTTGTAGAGGGAGAGGGAGGTGTGTTCTTGTGGTGTAAGAATGTGAATGTTCATATGTGCTAATGAGTTTACTTATAGGCAATGTTCTTCATGGTTAACCAAAGGATTTTATGCTTACTAGATACTAAACATCTAGATTATAATAATCAAAAGTATTCAAGGCTTGTCTCCCCTAGTTGGGGCCGATTTCAATTGGGGGGGGGGGGTTCTAGTTGGATGGTAACTAATAGTTAGATTATTTAGTTAGGTTAAATAGGTTAAGTTTAGGGATTAACTTGGTTAGTTGCGTGTTGTGTTTTAACGCGGGTGTTAGGGTGTTCAGGGACCCTAACTGGCTCAGAAAAAGATAAATAATGTTAATGTCAATATTTTTATGTTCCGGGTATAGTCCGGTTGTTTGGTTGGATAGTAATCCGTTAAAGCGCTCAATAAAGCTTTAGAGTGTCGTTAATTCCCTTTTTAGTGACACAACATATTCCCGACACTTTGGAAAGTGTCTAGTAATATTTTTCTCGTGTTTTGGCACTTTATTAGCTAGCTAGAAGCTGAATTGTAAATTAAAGTGCTATGTTTTGTGCTTAGTGTACGTTTTAGGCACATCCAGTCATTGTACCTTATTCCTAGAGACGCAGTTCTACAACCCTTGTATCCCTACACTCACTATGGGTGTAGTAAAATATTTCTGGCTCATACAGGCCTTAGGGGCAGTGTCTGCCTGATGCTGGCTTTATCAGCATGTTCAAGAGGTTATCCGTTCATAGTGCTACTGTGCTTTTGTGCATCATGTTTGTCACTAGAGTTCAGTATGTAAATAATGTAGTGACGGAAATCAAAGTATGATGCAGATATGTACAAATATCAGGAATCAAGTAGCTGTTCATCAGTAATTTCAAGTAAGCACAGTAATTAAGCAGCAATTAATTATTAATTAAATCGTACAGATACCTGGTTTAGTGAGGGTTGTCACATAGTATAGCATAAGCGAGTAACATAGCATGCGATCATCCACAAGTAGCGATTTGCTTGCGTTTCAAGGTAGATGTGCAGTGCGGGTCGTGTGTGTCGATTAAAGCGAAGAGCGAAAAGCAAATAAATCACATAAATCGTAACACATAAACAGATAAAATCACATAAAACACATAAAATCCACATAAAAGCAACGAAATATCAGAGTCGACAGTAGCAAGTTCAGAATCGAAACACATAAAAATTCGAGAATTGATTGTCTCAGGCTTGATAGACATCGACTACCCAAAGTGATTCGACTATTCACAAGGACTTTTAGTACATACTTTGACCTTCGGGACTGTGTTCTCGCTTTGAATTTGGGCGAATGGCATGTATCCTTCCAGTTTCAGTGTGACCTCAAGTTGTTGGAGTCCGTCGAGACTTTGGTGAGAGTTTTGTAAAACAAAGTAGAGATCAGAACAAGTCATCAAGCTTCGGGTTTCAACCCTGATTTAACAACTTTGTTCCTGTTTTGATAAAATAAGGAAGAATTATGCGTCAAAGTATGGATTTCACTCCTGATTCAACGCAAATTTTCCTATTTTTAGATAAAAATACGGGTCGAACAAACAATTTAGTCGAGAGTTTGCAGTTTTCACACCTAACCTCGACCTAATCGCTCGTTCATTTTCGAAAATTAGAATGCAGTGATAGTGTAGCGTAGGTGAGAATAGCGGGAAATAGCAAGCAAGCTCGTATATAACCCCTACATGGTGTGCACAAGTTGGTCTGTTAGTACCTAACTATAGACGACATCGACCCGGACTAGGTCGAGTCATGCCTAATTCCCTATAGTTATGGTTCTGATACCAATCGGTCACACCCCAACTGATGGCGGAAACATCGGGGCGTGGCACTGAGTGAAACAGATTGTCCAGAAGTTTCCATAACAACTACGATCACCATTTATTTAAAGCATCACATCCCATACCATGACATAAAGAGTAACATAATTATTAAAGAAAAGTCAAGACAAATTGTCTGTTTCGACAACTCAGAATTTAAGTACAGACAATTCGTTTATTTGTTTCTAGACCTTTCCTAGCCTCGATTTCACAGCAAGCCAAGCATTTAAACATCTTAAGCACCTGCCACATAAGTTAAAGTAAAAGTCAATACACATAGTGTAAAGGTGAGCATACAAGTTTAATAGAAATAATAGAGTTCGAAATCGTTTACGCATAACCAGCACGTACACAGTGTGAAATGAAGCACGTAAGTTATCGACATGATCCTATCAATACCAATGACTACGGGTTGACTGCCCGAGGCAGTTCGTAATACACACTCACCACTGTGAGCCTTGTAATTAATTGTTCTTAACAACCCCTGAGTGAACAGGTGCTGAGTCCAAACTATAGTATTATCGTTGCTAAGGCAGGTAGACATCAATCCATGTGTAAACATAACAAACAAGCATTCATTAAGTCACGTATAACATGCGGTAACGGTTAGCGTTAAAGTATTGCGTAGTGTGTTCGATGTGATTTATAATAAGTAACGCATGTAACACCCAAAAGTGCGTAAAGCAAAAAGGGTTCGAGTATACTCACAGCGATGAATGGATTGAAGGGAGCGCTAGAGTAAGATTAGCCTGATCAGAACGATAGTACAAACGATAAGCGGCGTGCAAAAAGGTGTAAAGTGTCAATGGATCAGACGGTAATCTGATCGGATGGCAATCCGATCGGATGGCCAGTCGATCAGGTGACAATCCGTTCGGATGGTCACCTGATCGGGTGACCATGCGATTGCATTGTTACCTCGTTTGGGATGGATGTGTTTGTGTATGATGGCTTGCCTTTTTAAGGTTTCATTGTAGCATTTTGAAAACAGAGAAGTATCTCTACCCTTCAGGTTGGTCGATCGAACGGCCGTTCGATCGGACAGCGATCCGATTGGCGAGGCTTCTCAGGTTGAAAACAAGTTCACCGCAGGACGGTCACTCGATTGGATGGCAATCCGATCGGGTGGCAATCCGTATGCGTTGAACATGTTGAAAATTGTTTTAACTCCCAAGCATCACACGATCGGGCGGTCACTCGATTGGATTGCAATCCGATCGGGTGGTAATCCGTTTCAACGCTCAGATCCTTCGAATAGTTTGAGAAATAGTTTAAGTATGGAACCAAGTGCAGCCTAATCAGATGATCGGTCGATTGGGCGGCAATCCGATCGGGTGGTAACCCGATCAGACGACAATCCGTTCCGACGGTCTGATCGTCCTAACACTTGTTTCCGTTTGAAGTGGTGTAGCTTTCAATGAGATAGGTTGATATCTTGCTTGAACAACAGGACCCTTATCTCGTTCCTAGTGACCCGACCAAACAGGAATCACCCTAGTCCGAACAGTTCACGGTTCGAGTCGGTTGTTCATGTTCAACACCAAGAATGAGTAGGAGGTTAGAACAAGCTCCGATTCCATCGGTTTGAGTGTATTGAGTGTAAATGAGTTGAAAAAAAGTTAGAAACCATCTTTCAATCCTTTTTTCTCCATGAATATGTTCAGATCTATGCAAGATCTTTGTTTATTTATGTGGAAACCATTTAGATCTAAGTTGTTCTTGAAGGATTGAAGCCAAAACATGAAGTTCTTATGAACACCATGATGACATCATCCTAGAACACCTCAAATCTAGTGATTTCATGATTAAAAGTTAAGATTCAAAAGATAGAGAGGTGTAGGAGTGCGTGTAGATCAAGAAAGTACAAGATTGAGGTTGAAAACTTACAAGAATCGCGAGAAATCGGAAGAAAAGTAGGCTGGAGCGAGCTGGTCAAGTGAGAGCTATCAACATCAAGTGATGTGACATATGAGGGTATTTATAGGGTTTCCATAAAAGGAAAGTGGGGGAGTGGCTGGTCGATCGGGTGGCAACTCGATCGGTTGGCCACTCAATTCGAGTGATTGGCGCGACGAGTTTTGCTGTTTTGATTTGTGTGTTAAGCATTGCGATGCGATAGAGTTTCCCATTTAAATTACTTTTAATCCCAACTACTATACTAACATACAATCATCCTAATTAACTTGCGTTTAGCGTTTGCGATTCGATTGCGATTGAGTTGCGATTGCGTTTCGATTGATCACCACAACATAAACATAAATAAACATGCACAAGTAACACATAAGTAGCACACACACGTAAAACAATATCCAGAACGCATAATTCGAGTTGCGATTGCGATAAGCGATAAAACATGCGATAAACACCGATTAAACCTCGATTATTAACAAGTACTCCACATAATACAACTAACGTAAAAGCATAAAAAGACTATCTATAAGTTAAAGAAGTCAAAACAGGAATTGAGCAAGGAGTGACAGATCGCAATTAGCAATCTTTTCTTCCTTTGACTTCAATCTTGACTTTGACTTTAACTTTCGAAACACGGGGTGTTACAAGGAAGGAGTTTCGAAAATGACATTAGAGAGAAAATGGGATAAGAAGGCTTACATTATCATGATCCATGGTTTCACATTGGTCATTTCAAATTACATAACCAGTCAATTTGGGTATACTCAAATTCAATGAGTCAATTAAGGTCTTATCCAGTTAGACAACATGTCGGTAATTGAAAATTTGGTAGCTAGGAAGGAGTTTCGAAAATGATGGTTAGAAAGAAAGTGGGATAAAGTAGAAACAGGGCCAGCCTAGAGGGGGTGCGGTAGGGGTGTGCAAAAATATCCAAATCCGAAACCGAATCCGAATTATCCGAAATTTCGAATTCGAATTATCCAAAAAATCGGATATCCAAAATTTCAGATATTCGAAAATTCGGATATCTGAAATTTCGTATTCGAATAGTAATATTCAAAATTTTCGGATATTTCGGATATCCGATATCTGAAATATTAAATAATATTTTTTTTGAATTTTTAAATATATATAACAAGTTTTGTAGGAAAACCCTAATTCTATCCATTCCTTTTCAGCCGCCACTACACAATACACAACCACACATCTATATTCCATTATGCATCTCCTTCAGCCATCGATCTCGAGGGTTTTTGACATTATTTCAGCCAGATCAACAGGTCAATGTCACCTCTGGACAAGATGTTGAACACCGACGTTGGATATTCGACGCTTAATCTCACAAATATGCTCTTGGTTTCACATCTGCTTATCTCGATTTCAACCTGCAATCACTCATTTATGTTCTAATCTTACAAGTTTCAACTGAATCTGTTTGATTTTGATTGTGTTGAGAAAGGCTAACTGTAGAAAGTTAGAGCTTCTACTGCTAGTTTAGAGAAAACCTTAGGTATTTGGGTATTTAGTTGATAAAGTTAAATAAAAGCAATAAATGATGAAAATGTATTGTATCGATTCACATAAACATTCTGCATTGTTACATATTGAAACAAGAAAGGTTATAATTTGATTTTAAAAGTAAAAGAAATCTCAATTTTAGTTTCTTACCTCTTCGTTTGTGTCACACCCCAACCAATGGCGGAAACATCGGGATGAGACGAAGTGTGAAGATTGCTCGAGACATCATAACGCTAACAATTGTGATAAGTATTTACATAATCATTTCATTTCATTTCTAAAGAATCAAGTACAAGGTTTTGAAACAAAGTACAACAACATGAATAATAACATGATACAATACAAATGCAATTCTTTCTAAGTGTGTATCTAAGCATCCTATTAGATTCCATGCATCATCAACATCCACCTGTAACATGTTAAAATAAAGTTCAATGCAAAAGCAAAGGCGAGTATACAAGTTTGATACGTACATAGCAAAAGATAAGTTTTAAACAATTCCTCATAGCAAGCATGTGATTCAAGATAAACATTTAAACATGGCATGTGTCTAACATATCAAACCAAGGAAACGCAATATGCTCATGACATTACCGATGATAAAGGGCGGGTCGTTAATCCTATAGCGCTACATATGTCACGGTTTGGCTCGTACGAAGTTAATGATAAATTCAACACATAAGTTTCACCCAAGTTTAAAGTATCAAGCAATCACGTATACAAGCATGTTATAGGAATGTTCATGTGTTTAAGCAAAATGTTCATGTGTAAGTTTGTTGATAGATAAAACATGTTACACCCCAAAAGTGATAAAAGTAAAAAGGGGGAATACGAGTATACTCACAAAGTTTGCATATGCTTTCCAATTATCCAATTATTGACGAGTTGATGAGGTTAGAAGATTGAATGTGTAGGGTTAAAGTTCAAGTATGCTTAGAGTCGAGATTCGGTATTTAAAACAACATAAGAGTAAGATATGTGAATAGCATGTGAAAATAATTATCTTCAACACTTAACACTTGTATGACACTTGGTAACCACAAGGGTTATGATAATGTTTTCATGAGTTGAACACCCATAAGAATCACAACAAGGTTTAGGTCTTAGGTGATGTTCTACTACTTTAACATATAAACACAAGTTCAACATCAAAGGTTCGAATGAGTGTATATATATATCTAGGTTAAGTACTACATATTATTTAGTCCAATAATTCAAGTAGGAGGTAGAAGGTTAGGATCTTCATTTAGGCACCTCGTGTTATCATAGATGTCATGTATGGGGTAGGAAGAACATGCTTCCATTTAGGAACCCCTTGAATGTTCACCACTTCACTTGATGTAAAAACAATCAAGGAGGGTCACGAACTAGGATTAGCATAATGACATAAACAACCTAACTATAGAGAAATCATCAAATCACGTAAGGATTGTATGTTTGGTACAACCCAAGTTGTTCCATAATCACTCATGTATCAAAGGCTATGTTTGACATGATTTGTGGGTTGAAACCCTAGACAAAACACCAAGTTTATGAGGTTTAATCCTCTGATTTGAAATGTCTCAACCTTGTTTTTAAGCTTAACCAACCATGGATAAGTTGTAAGCATTAGGACATAGGCATGAGATGTGTTAGACACAAGTTGCATAGGTTTAAACAAGTTTTTGATGAACATAAAAACAAACAGAAAGTTTATGGACTATTTCGGGGCATTTCCAAGTCTGATTTCTCCAAGGAGAAGTCTAGGAATCGAACCCCATGATTATCCAAGCAAGTAGGAAAAATAATCAAGTGATTTCGTTAAGAAATGAGCAAGTTATGCTCACTTTTGTGAAGGTGTATGAATCTGTCCGAATTTCTGAAGTTTGCAAGAACTTGAGAGTGTTTGAGAGAGATTTTGATGTTGTAAAAGTGTAAAAATGCTTGGAGAGGATGGGTATTTATAGGGGAAAGAGTTAGGGTTGATTGGAGGAGGTTGGAGGTGGATTAGAGGCCATTGGAGGAGAAGAAATCTTGGGATTTTGTGCTAATCCGCGAACATTTCAAATATTCTGCCCGCCAGACCCCCTTACGGACCGTAAGGGGGGCCTTGCGGTCCGTAAGGCCTGGCCAGAAACACATTTTGTTTTTGTTTTGTGTTTTCTTGATTTGTAACATGTTCCAATGTGGTATGTTACGGGTTTTGGGACTTATTTAGGTATTTTAAGTATATGTAATATGTTCCAAAAGTTGCATAAGTGTAGAATGAGTATGTTTAAGTATCAAATCAATACGTATGCACAGTATAAAGCATGTATGTCACGTATTTATAAGTTCAACATATGTTTGTAAGCATCACAAAGAAGTATCAAATGATTTCACGATTAATCGTATAATGAAGTATGTATAGCATGTATCAAGAAAATGCAAGTTTTCGTTCATGATCAAAGTCTCGAGTTCACAGCGATTACAAGAAGGAAAGAGTATAATGATACAAAGCTTCCAAAATTAGAAACACGAGCAAGGCAAGCTATAAATGGGAAGTACGAATACGCAGGGCGTTACAGTCTCCCCTCCTTTAGGAAATTTCGTCCTGAAATTTAATTAAGAGGCAGATTTAAAGAGTTTTGGTAACAGTTCGAGACTTGAGATTTTGAAACGTTTTGAAAAGTATGAGATTTTGGGAAAATAAGTTTGTAAAATGATTTGTTGGGATAAAATGGTTTTGAGGCATAAGCAGGGGTAAACGTGGATAGGTAAAAATGATTTGAAATGGCTAAAATTAGAAAATCGGTTCTAAAGGTAATAAGGTAAGTTAGGATTTGAATGCTTGAGTGAGCTTGATTGTGACCGAGGTTCGTATGAAAGGAAGGAAATAGGAGCATGGGGCGAACAATTGACACTAAAAGAACGCAAGTATATGAGTGATATGGGTATTTGATAGATGAAAGTTGCATGTTAAAGATGAAGTCTCGTCATGGATAATCGGACGTAATGCGTTTGTGAGTTGTTTAAAGCTTGTATTAGGTTCAAGAGGTCTGTAAACACTGAATTTCTCATGGCACGTTTTACGAAAGTTTGGTAACATGGTGAAAACACTTATATATAGGAAGTACCAGCGGCGTATCCACCATGTTTTGACCATGTTACATCCGTTTCGTCTTCAGTGTCATGTCACGTTCCGTGTATTACCATACGCAGTAGCACACTCTATGGTTCTCATACACCCATCACTATAATCCCGTGTGCACCCGTGATTATTTTGATCGTCGCATGATCCGCATAGCTTGTACTAGTTGTGTATGAATCGGGGTATACAAAAAATTTAGAATGTGCACGTACAAGGATATAGTATATAAGCAAGTCCATGCTTAAGTATGTGTGGGACCCACGCAAGCGAATCCCTCGGGTTACGCTCGCGTATAGGTACGAATGTATGAATCATGAGTAAGGATGAAAGTATGAGCATAAGTTTAAGTATGAATACGCATGTATGTATGAGCATAAACATAAAACGTGTAAGTAGTATGTGTACAAGCAGAAGCGTAAAACGTATAAGTAGTATGCGTATAAGTACAAGCATAAAACGTATGAACATAGGTGTAGTTATGAAAATTAAATATTGCGTATATAGTGTTTGTTGGGACATCACGGATCTAAGTGTATAAAACGTTCAAAAGGTCGAGTATGTAAATACGAATGATATAAATGATGTTATCGCGAGGTATCGACCAAAATGTGTACGATGATATGCATCTATAGTTGTTTAAATGAAACATTGAGTTTATCGAATCAAAATTAGGTTGACCTTGATTGGAAGGGTAGAATATAGTTGTGTATGTATTTTTGTAATGATTGAAATGCTACTTGTGTTAAAAAAAAATCATGTAAGTCAAAGATTGTCGGTTCCCATGAAGACTTCTTGCCCGCGTGTTTTGTAAATTGGTGTAGGAAAAAGATTTTCGTTTAAAAAGTAGGTTCGTTTCATCAAATAAGAAATTATGAATTTAGGAGGTCCTTGTGAAAACTAGGATCCTTAGAAGAGAATTTTAGCAAAAGGACTTAGTAATTTTAAAAAAAAATAACAAATGATTTGTTGATGTTGAAAAGGGTATTTGGTAAAACAATCATATAACTTCTATAAAATCTTATAAGTATTTGGGAAAGGTTGGTTGGATTTTGATTAAAAGTAGAAGGTGAGCATGTTTTAGTGATTAAGTCGAATATGAAGTTCATGGGCAAGAGTTTCATTGAACCGATTAAATTGATGGGTAGCATTTCGTAAGGTTTTGAAGTTCGAGTAATAAAACGTTTTAAGACATGATTATGAATTTCGCGTGTATGAGTTGAGTGAAAATAGATTGTAGAATAAGAAGTACATTTGATAAAACAATGCATTTTGAAATCGGTATGAGTGGGTATTTTGAATAATGATAAACAATTTGGGTATAAGATATGATCGAGTTTGCATAATAAGATATTTTGAAGAGACGTTTTGGTAACGATCACCTAGGTAAGGGAATCACCCCTTACTCGTTGGTGATGTCGTTTTTTTTTTAAAGGAAGTGGAGTTAATCGTCAAGGTAAGGAAATCACTCCCATCTCGATGATACGTCTCCACTAGTTGTTACAAGAAATGTGAAGTTAAATTATATGAAAATAATGCATATATAAATGTGTCGAAGAGGTTCGATATGTTGTGCGTGTGAAAAGAGAAATCGAAGGTAAAACTCGAGGTTGAAAGATTACATCGTATAAAATGAATAATAGAAACACATGTTTAACCAACGTTTGGAGTGTTCCAAAATGGAACTTTGACTAACCAAAGTGGTCGAAAAGTCTTTTGAATTTGAGGAGCATGCTTTGGCCTAATAGGTAAAATACTCTCGCCGACAAGTCGGTTAACGGTATTTACCCTTCCGGTTACTACGTGTCCCAAATCAATTGAAATTTCGAGACTTGGCGGGAAAAAAAATCAAGGAGTGGAACTAGTCGACAAGGTGCGGGTTTCACCCCTAACTTGACGATTTCGTATCCTAGGTGTGGTTGGTACTCGTCGGGTCAAAATTTAAATTTCGACATGTTGACGAGGGTCCACTAGAATTTGAAGTTTGAGATTTACCATTTAGATGTGGATTTCACTCCTAACTCAATGGCGATATCTCGTGTAAAAAGGAGAATAGATAGGTTGAGAGTCGTTCACTAAATTGTGGGTTTCACACCTATTTTGGTGAATTCGTCTAATTTGTACAATATGAGTGTTGTCGGATTTAGAATAATCGAGTAAAATGCATGAGGGAAGTGTATGTCGAAGGAAATACACAAACAAGTATAAACACATAGGAAAGCACATCAAGAATGGTACTTAAATAATGAAATGATAAAACAAGTATTAACACATAGAGAAATATGTCAAGAATAACACATAAAGAATCGAACAACGAAACAAGTGTTAACACGTAATAAAACAAGCATTAATGCGTACGAATAACATGTCAAATATTACACATGAGTAACATACATGTTTAAAAGAGCATAAGTAAGTAACAAATAAAGTATCATGTAGTAGTCCAAGCAAAGCATACGAATAAGGCCCTAAAACTATAGACAAGGTGAAAGCATTCCTACTTTTCCTAATTCCCTATAGTTATGGCTCTGATACCAATCTGTCACACCCCAACCAATGGCGGAAACATCGGGATGAGACGAAGTGTGAAGATTGCTCGAGACATCATAACGCTAACAATTGTGATAAGTATTTACATAATCATTTCATTTCTAAAGAATCAAGTACAAGGTTTTGAAACAAAGTATAACAACATGAATAATAACATGATACAATACAAACACAATTCTTTCTAAGTGTGTATCTAAGCATCCTATTAGATTCCATGCATCATCAACATCCACCTGTAACATGTTAAAATAAAGTTCAATGCAAAAGCAAAGGCGAGTATACAAGTTTGATACGTACATAGCAAAAGATAAGTTTTAAACAAATCCTCATAGCAAGCATGTGATTCAAGATAAACATTTAAACATGGCATGTGTCTAACATATCAAACCAAGGAAACGCAATATGCTCATGACATTACCGATGATAAAGGGCGGGTCGTTAATCCTATAGCGCTACATATGTCACGGTTTGGCTCGTACGAAGTTAATGATAAATTCAACACATAAGTTTCACCCAAGTTTAAAGTATCAAGCCATCACATATACAAGCATGTTATAGGAATGTTCATGTGTTTAAGCAAAATGTTCATGTGTAAGTTTGTTGATAGATAAAACATGTTACACCCCAAAAGTGATAAAAGTAAAAAGGGGAATACGAGTATACTCACAAAGTTTGCATATGCTTTCCAATTATCCAATTATTGACGAGTTGATGAGGTTAGAAGATTGAATGTGTAGGGTTAAAGTTCAAGTATGCTTAGAGTCGAGATTCGGTATTTAAAACAACATAAGAGTAAGATATGTGAATAGCATGTGAAAATAATTATCTTCAACACTTAACACTTGTATGACACTTGGTAACCAAAAGGGTTATGATAATGTTTTCATGAGTTGAACACCCATAAGAATCACAACAAGGTTTAGGTCTTAGGTGATGTTCTACTACTTTAACATATAAACACAAGTTCAACATCAAAGGTTCGAATGAGTGTATATATATATATCTAGGTTAAGTACTACATATTATTTAGTCCAATAATTCAAGTAGGAGGTAGAAGATTAGGATCTTCATTTAGGCACCTCGTGTTATCATAGATGTCATGTATGGGGTAGGAAGAACATGCTTCCATTTAGGAACCCCTTGAATGTTCACCACTTCACTTGATGTAAAAACAATCAAGGAGGGTCACGAACTAGGATTAGCATAATGACATAAACAACCTAACTATAGAGAAATCATCAAATCACGTGAGGATTGTATGTTTGGGACAACCCAAGTTGTTCCATAATCACTCATGTATCAAAGGCTATGTTTGACATGATTTGTGGGTTGAAACCCTAGACAAAACACCAAGTTTATGAGGTTTAATCCTCTGATTTTAAATGTCTCAACCTTGTTTTTTAAGCTTAACCAACCATGGGATAAGTTGTAAGCATTAGGACATAGGCATGAGATGTGTTAGACACAAGTTGCATAGGTTTAAACAAGTTTTTGATGAACATAAAAACAAACAGAAAGTTTATGGACTGTTTCGGGGCATTTCCAAGTCTGATTTCTCCAAGGAGAAGTCTAGGAATCGAACCCCATGATTATCCAAGCAAGTAGGAAAAATTATCAAGTGATTTCGTTAAGAAATGAGCAAGTTATGCTCACTTTTGTGAAGGTGTATGAATCTGTCCGAATTTCTGAAGTTTGCAAGAACTTGAGAGTGTTTGAGAGAGATTTTGATGTTTTGAAAGTGTAAAAATGCTTGGAGAGGATGGGTATTTATAGGGGAAAGAGTTAGGGTTGATTGGAGGTGGTTGGAGGTGGATTAGAGGCCATTGGAGGAGAAGAAATCTTGGGATTTCGTGCTAATCCGCGAACATTTCAAATATTCTGCCCGCCAGACCCCCTTACGGACCGTAAGGGGGGCCTTGCGGTCCGTAAGGCCTGGCCAGAAACACATTTTGTTTTTGTTTTGTGTTTTCTTGATTTGTAACATGTTCCAATGTGGTATGTTACGGGTTTTGGGACTTATTTAGGTATTTTAAGTATATGTAATATGTTCCAAAAGTTGCATAAGTGTAGAATGAGTATGTTTAAGTATCAAATCAATACGTATGCACAGTATAAAGCATGTATGTCACGTATTTATAAGTTCAACATATGTTTGTAAGCATCACAAAGAAGTATCAAATGATTTCACGATTAATCGTATAATGAAGTATGTATAACATGTATCAAGAAAATGCAAGTTTTCGTTCATGATCAAAGTCTCGAGTTCACAGCGATTACAAGAAGGAACGAGTACAATGATACAAAGCTTCCAAAATTAGAAACACGAGCAAGACAAGCTATAAATGGGAAGTACGAATACGCAGGGCGTTACAGTTTGCTTAAATTTAAATTAAGTTTCCTTTTATTCAATGTTGAATTTTTTTCTTTCAAAATTTGGATATCCGATTCGATATCCAAATCCGTATCCGAAAATTCGGGTATCCGAAGTTCGGATATCCGAATTTTCGGATACGAATATCGAAATCCATTATCTGAAATTTTTGGATATCCGAATTTCGGATATCCGAATTTTCGGATATCCAATTTTGAACACCCCTAGGGTGCAGGGTGGGCGATGGCTTAGAGCCCAAACCCTCGGGGGCCCAAAAATTTATTTTTTAATAAAGTTACGTTGTAGAACTTAGAATATATATGTACTTAATTTGAAAATGACAGGATGAGGTGCATGGTATGGTGGTTCCCATGTCACTTTATTAGCAAGCCAACCTTGGGTTCTAATCTTGGTAGCTTCAATTTTAGTTTTTTTTCCCTTTATGTTTTTATGCATTAAATTCAAATGACATTAATTGACTAATTTTATGTTACATTAAATCAAAATGGGAATCATCGTTACTTCCCAAATCTAGTTTAAAAATGATTATTTATGTTAATTTCTTAAAATATTATTCAGTTTACAATTAGTTTTAGTTGTTTCGTCTTTTTAATGAAAAAAGTCTTATTTATTTTATTTTTCTCTTTCAACTCCGTGTATTTTCTAAATAAATTTGGATATGTTACGATGGTTTTACATGATCGTAAATAGTGATTTTTAAAGTTACGACGTAACTATTCTGTTTTTTCTTAGTTTCCATTACAACTGTCACACCCCGACCACGTAAAACAACAAATCGTGGTGGAAACGTCGGGGAGTGTTGTAACAGAATTATTGTTTCACAACCATGGATACAAAAAGTTTCGTTTTATTGATTCATTAAGTATATTTACATTGTCTTAACACAAAACAAACAAGTTACACATCGACTATTATTGTTATTAGGTCACTAAGGCCTCGTCCAGATCCTATGTGACGCATGCATCCTAGAAATCAACATCAAGCAACAACACCTGAAACATATGTAAAAACAAAGTCAGCAAAGAAATGCTGGCGAGCACATAGGTTTTATAAGAGTATCAGATTCATGGCTCGTTTATATGTTGCAATACCTTGTTAAAAACCTTGTAGGATCGTGTACGGACCCGAAATGAGTCGATCAGAGGCGTTCTGCACAATATGAAAGGCGGAAACAGACATATTGTGTGTGATTCAGCAAAATATTCACTTAAACCGTCTTGTTTATTGATCTGGTAACAAATTACAGCACGAAGACACTTCGACAGAGCTTCGCCGTCGGAAACAACCTTGCTAATCTCGTTTCAAATGAAACGAAATCACACGTATATATAGGCAATCTAATTCCGCTCTAAATATATTCAAGAGGAATCAATACAAACGAAATTACAAACACAAACGGAATTACATTGTAATTCTGTGCGGAATTACATGTTGTCATCTTCAAGCGGAATTAGCCATCTCAAGCGGAATTAACCTTTTGTCATGATTTCTCGAACTTCGTGCCCTGAACAATGCAAGACTCGATACAAGACGAAATCGACAGACGTATGCACCAACATACTCCCCCTCGGATGTTGACGAGTCTTAAGTGTTGAGTCTTCAACGTCTTTAGTCTTTATCAGTCTGACTGCTCTCTTTAGCACCAACACACTACCCTCGAACAAACTCAACTTCTTTCTTTCTTTTACCAGAATCTGAACTTGACTCTAGATTCTCTCTAATTCTTTTGATCAGATCTCTTGATTCCTTAAGTTCATCACCTCCAGGATTGTAATCTGGCTCACAATCTACTCAGGTATCATCAGACTCCCCTTTCGACATGCTAGACTTCAGCCTGGCTTTCACAGTATCAGGATCGTGACCTGACTCTATACTCAAATTCAGAATCCAGACATACCACATGTAGGATCGTGTACGGACCCGAAATGAGTCGATCAGAGGCGTTCTACACAATATGAAAGGTGGAAACAGACATATTGTGTGTGATTCAGCAAGATATTCACTTAAACCGTCTTGTTTATTGATCTGGTAACAAATTACAGCACGGAGACACTTCGACAGAACTTCGCCGTCGGAAACAACCTTGCTAATCCCGTTTCAAATGAAACGAAATCACACATATATATAGGCAGTCTAATTCCGCTCTAAACATACTCAAGCGGAATCATTACAAACGAAATTACAAACACAAACGGAATTACATTGTAATTCCGTGCGGAATTACATGTTGTCATCTTCAAGCGGAGTTAGCCATCTCAAGCGGAATTAACCTTTTGTCATGATTTCTCGAACTTCGTGCCCTGAACAACGCAAGACTCGATACAAGACGAAATCGACAGACGTATGCACCAACAAACCTTGTTTTGAAAAATATAGTATTGCGACATAATTAACCAACTCAAATCAAGTTGATTATAATTTGTAAAATCTCGTAGACATGATTCTTAAACCCCAAAACATTTATTTAGTTAAATCGAATTGTAAAACATCTCGCAAAAACTCGTTACTAAAACTCGTATGGTTTATATCATTTCGAAAACCTCGTTGTGTGACATCGTTTCAAAATCGTTTCTCCAGTGAACTAAATAATGACACAAAATGTAGTATAATAAGAGCACTTATATATAAGATGTACCAGCAGCGTATCTACCATGCTTTTATCATGCTACACCCGTCCCATTATCTAATCACAACCCAAAACCAATAGTTTAATCAAATCGTTTATCTTGTTTAAGTCATTTCAAATCGTTTAACTCGCCCCAAAATCGTTTAACTCGTTTTTAATTGTGAAAACTACTTTTGGTTGTCTCGCTAATAACAATCAAACCTTCGTGACTCGACTATCTCACTTCTCGCATTAACAGACCACCAAAGGGTAAGATAACTATCATCAGATTCAGTCGTTACCCACAACCCCCACACATAACCATGGGTGCAGTATGATAACGGGATTTGTCAGATCCTATGGTACCATAACCTAATACTGGTCGGTTTGATCAATGCTAATGAATGTCATTCGTTATGTAATTATAACCAACAAGTTCATTCACATTATCGAAATCATTATTAGTTTAATATAAACCATTTTAATCGCTTTTGAAACCATTGTTTAAACCTCGAAATCGTTTAACACATATGAATCACCCCAAAACAATTGAAAACAGTAAAATAGGGGAACTATGTACTCACATGAAGTGCAAAGTAACCTCAATCAAAAGAACTTCAACAAACTCAAGTAAACCAAAGAAATCAAGCAGCACCTAGTAATCGAATCACTAGTTAAACAATCGACACCTAAATCGGAAGTTAAACAATCGACACCTAAATCGGAAGATCGGATAGAATGAGGTTTCGTAAACCAAATGAGTATTGGAACTCATGTGATATGGTTTAACAAAGCCTACATTCTAAATCGGAACCTATTCTAAGTGCTTTCGAACCATTGCGACCCATTAAGGTAGCTTACGCTACGTTAACGCGTCATTCGCGCAAACGCGCGTTCGAGACGTCTAACTAGTCCTATGACAAGTATTATATGCCTAAACATGTTGCATAATCAATTATATGACAAAAGTTTATGTTACATATGCTTAAAATTTAATTATGCATGAAAAGGGCGTTTTGGTCATTTTACCTAAGGCATATAAACTACCTATCATACAACTACTTAAACTAAGTGACCATAAGGTATAACCTAGGAAGGTTATTCCCTATACAACTATGGTCACTAACCATGCTTGGTCGGATCCTAATGATCGACCAAACGGGTCGAGTTCGAAAGTCTAAGCGGGTGTTTAGTCCGCTTGACTTACGACTCTACACAAGCACTAAACTAAAAGTGACGAGCTAAATATGTTAATACATGTTTAGCTAAGTTAGAAAACAGGTTTTGATATCAAAACAAACGGTTTTGATACCCAAGAATAGTTTGGTCACAAAATACGCTTAAATACGCATTTTGGCCGAAACTATTTCTCGTCACTACGCCTAGTCAACGTGGTAATCAGTAGGTATAGTCACACAGGACTATAACCATCGTGATTACGCTCATGTTGCAAAGTTCAAACGAACTTTGTGTTGACCATGACCGGGTCAAAGTAGAAAGTCAAACACTGTTTGACTTTCGTGCTTAAAACGCATAAAAGAACGAAAGAATGCTTACAAAGGGTCCAAGCTAGGAAGTTTGATCCAAGTTTGCTCAGGTATGAAGTGTTTAAACCTCAACTTAGAGAAAAATGAATCAAGGTTTGAGGAAAAACGAATGAAAGGCATGGGTTTATATAGATTTCGGAGAACCGTTAGGATCGTTTCTCGCTTTCCGTGCTTTGATCTCATGGTTTTCAAAACCATGGGGATGTTAAAAACCATCAAATTTGAGCCCATAGCATCCAAAACCAGCCATTAAAACCCATCAAAACTTCAAACTTGGACCAGATTCAATGTATCTGCCAGAAATTTCAAAAATGGTCCATGCACTTGTAAAACTTGATTTTTGGAACTTTCAAGCCCCGTTAACCCCATTTCAAGGCTCTAAAATGAAGATAAAGTATAGGGAACTTGAAATGTGCTCAAAAATATCTCGGATTTCGGTTCGTTTGTTCGTACGGTTGCGTTGTTCGGTTAATTACGACGGAAATCGTAACGAACGCAAAAACGATCCAAATTACGCGACGAATGGAATTTTATCATGCCAATCACTAAAATAAAATATTTTGATGATTACATAAATTTTTGGATGTCCGGATATATTCAGAACGTAAGATATGCGCGAAAATGCAAACTTATGCACTTTTGACGCTTTTTAGTCCCTATTGATCAATAAAGTTTATTTTAGCATACCGTACCCCTAAAAGCCTATTTCTAAGCTATGCAAAGGATATTTAGAGTATTTTTAACTTATGATCAAGTTCTGGAATGTTCGCTACTATGCAAATCCGCATAGTTTCGTAGTTTGACAAAAATAGTCCCTGCGATCGAACAAACTTGTTTTCAACACACCAAACCATCCAAAACTTATTTCTAAGTTATGTGGAGGTTATTTAAGGTATGTTAAGCCTCTGTCACTATTCCAGAGTGTTTGTCGCATTAAACTGACTGCGTTTACGCACCAGTTTGCGTATAACCTTCTAGAAAGCAATTTAAAGGTTGAAATCGAGCTCGAATCAAATCGTAAAGTCATCAAACACAAATACACACATAATAACACCAAAACATATAGAATAACTCCAAAGCACATTGTTTTATTGATAATTAATATTGTTTTACATTGTACATCGATTACAGAACACAGTTGTCACAGTCTCCCCTACTTTAGGAAATTTCGTCCCGAAATTTTAACTTGAGGAAGCTTGTGAAAACAAATGCGGATATTTCGCCTTCATTTGGTCCTCACATTCCCAAGTAAACTCTGGGCCACGTTTGGACTCCCAGCGAACTTTGACCAATCGAATCCGTTTGTTCTTCAACTGTTTGACTGCACGGTCTATTATCTCCACAGGTTTCTCGACAAAGTGCAATGTTTCGTCAACTTGAATGTCGTCAAGAGGAATGTGAAGATCAGCATCAGCAAAACACTTTCACAAGTTGGACACGTGAAAAATCGGATGAATATTTCCAAGCTCTGGAGGTAGTTCTAGTCGATAGGCAACCTTCCCAATTCTTTCCACAATCTTAAATGGTCCAACATATCGAGGTGCAAGTTTTCCTTTCTTTCTAAATCTCACCACTTCCTTCCAAGGTGACACCTTGAGTAGGACACGGTCTCCGACTTGAAATTCTAAGGGCTTGCATCGCATATCCGCGTAACTCTTTTGACAGCTTCGAGCTGTCATAAGATTATCGCGAATTTTCTTGATTTTGTTTGTGGTTTCCAGAATGAGCTCAGGTCCAGTAAGCTGAGCTTCACTGATATCATTCTAACAGACAGGTGAACGACATTTTCGACCGTAGAGAGCTTCGAATGGTGTCATATTAATGCTAGCATGACAACTATTGTTGTAAGAGAACTCGATTAATGGAAGATGAGAATCCCAATTACCACCAAAGTCTATCACGCATGCTCTAAGCATATCCTCCAAAGTTTGAATCGTCCTCTCAGATTGTCCATCTGTTTGGGGATGATAAGCGGTGCTCAGATTTAGTTGGGTTCCCGTAGCAGATTGCATGGTCTTCCAAAAATGAGATGAAAATCGATCATCACGATCAGAAATGATATCCAAAGGAACACCATGTCGAGATACAATCTCATCAACATAAATCTTTGGAAGTTTATCAGCAGATAGATACTCGCGAATCGGAATAAAATGAGCTGACTTCGTTAATCGATCGATAACAACCCATATAGCATCGTGACCTTTAGATGTACGCGGTAATTTAGTGATGAGATCCATTGCAATGTTCTCCCACTTCCAAACCGGTATCTCTGGTTGTATAAGCAAACCAGAAGGTCGTTGATGTTCAGCCTTGACCTTGAGACAAGTTAGGCATTTCGATACATACAAGGCAACATCCTTTTTCATACCAGGCCACCAATACTTAGTACGAAGATCCTTGTACATTTTATCAGCACTAGTATGGATAGAATATCGAGCCTTATGAGATTCGTCCATCACTAAAGTGCAAAGATTGTCCTGTTTCGGGATCCACAAACGATCCTTGAAATAGAGAAAACCATCGTCTTTCGCTTTGAGCTTAAACTCAAGTTGACGTGGTAATTCCTTACCTATCAAATTTTGTGAAACACAAAATTGTTGAGCTTGAAGGATACGAGTTTGAAGATCAGATAGAGTGCAAACAGAATGAAGCTTGACTCGCTCTTTTCGACTAAGCGCATCAGCCACGACATTCTCCTTACCAAGATGGTAGCGAATCTCACAATCATAATCGTTTAAGAGCTCAACCCAACGTCGTTGCCTCATGTTCAGCTCCTTCTGATTGAGAATATGCTGAAGACTTTTGTGGTCTGTGAAAACCACACACTTCGTGCCATAAAGATAGTGTCTCCAGATTTTTAGGGCAAAAACCACAGCACCTAACTCAAGATCATGATTTGTGTAGTTCTTCTCATGAACTTTCAGCTGTCTAGACGCATAAGCTATGACTTTACCTCATTGCATAAGAATGCAACCAAGTCCTAGATTTGACGCGTCACAATAGACAACGAAATCATCATTTCCCTCGGGTAAAGATAGAACAGGAGCATCACATAGCTTCTGTTTCAGCGTTTGAAACGCTTCTTCTTGCTTAGGTCCCCACTCAAAAGGCTTATTCTTCTGAGTCAAAGCAGTGAGTGGAACCGCAATCTTCGAAAAGTTCGAAATAAAACGACGCTAATATCCAGCAAGACCAAGAAAAGAGCGAATCTTTGTAGGTGTCGTTGGTGTATTCCAATCCTTAATTGCAGTAATTTTGGATGGATCCACATGAATACCCTGCTCGTTGACTATATGACCTAGAAACTGAACTTCCTTAAGCCAAATTCACACTTGGAGAATTTAGCAAAAAGTTGTTCCTTCTTCAGGAGTTCTAGTGTCAAACGAAGGTGTTTCTCGTGATCGGCTCGAGACTTTGAATAAACAAGAATATCGTCGATGAACACAATGATAAACTTGTCTAAATAAGGCTTACAGACCCTATTCATTAAGTCCATGAAGATAGCTGGAGCATTCGTCAAACTAAAAGGCATGACTGTGAACTCATAGTGCCCATATCCCGTGCGGAATGCAGTTTTGGGAATATCTTCTTCGAGAACACGAAGTTAATAATACCCAGAACGCAGATCGATCTTAGAAAAACAGGTAGCACCTTGCAGCTGATCAAAGAGATCATCGATTCGAGGTAGGGGATATCGATTCTTGATGGTAAGCTTGTTAAACTCATGATAATCGATACACATTCGAAAAGACCCATCTTTCTTTTTCACAAAGAGGACAGGAGCTCCCCAGGGCGAATAACTCGGTCGGATGAATCCTTTATCAGATAACTCTTGAAGCTGTTTCGATAACTCTTGCATCTCGATGGTGCAAGATGATAAGGTGCTTTCGCAATCGGGTTAGCATTGGGTACAAGATCAATATGAAACTCGACTTGACGAACTAGAGGCAAACCAGGTAGTTCATCAGGAAACACCTCTGGATAATCCCGAACAATTGAAATATCCTGAATACTCTTGCTCTTGCCTTTCTCCTCAGTGACATGTGCTAGAAAAGCAACATACCCTTTTCGTAAATAACGTTGGGCCTTCGTACACGACATGAGTTTCAAACCAACAGATGGTTTCTCGCCACGAACTTCCAGAACAACGCCAGACGAAAGAGGAATACGAACGATCTTATCGAAACAAACCACCTCAGCATGATATTTGGTTAACCAATCCATCCCAACGATAATATCGAAACTCCCAAGTTGCATCGGTGTGAGGTCAATAGGAAAAAGATGGTTATCGAGGTTCAATTGACAATCACGAATAACAGAATCGAGAACAAGAGGTTTACCAGTAGCAACTTCGACAGATAAGGGTTTCCTCAATTTAGTTCTAGGTATCGCAAGCAAAGGCTCAAAAGATAACGAAACAAAACTTCTATCGGCAACAGAATCAAAAAGAACATATGCAGGTCGATTGTTAACAAGAAACGTACCATTGACAACCTCGTTGTCAGCCCTCGCTTCGTTTGCATTCAAATTGTACATTCTTCCACGAGCGGGATTCACATTCGCGTTCGGATTCACATTCACCAACCTCGGACAGTTGTTGCAGAAGTGACCAAACTCTCCACAATTGAAACATGATCCAGGTGGGAATCTAGCAGCATTCCCCTGAACTGGAGCTTGAACCTCAGCAGCTTGATTCTGACCCACACAACAGGTGTTGGCCAGATGCCCAAGTTTACCACACATAGTGCATTGCTTGCAAGCTTGTTGTGCAACATGATGACCGTTGCAGCGAGCACAGTGAGGTGCGGTACCAGCATACACTTTCTTCATAGGCGGTTGAGTCGGTGAGTTTTGAGCAGTCTGTGCTGTTACTGTAAAATTTTGGGAACCCTTTCACTTTCTTGATTTCTTCGAAGAGTCACCCTTCTTCTTTCCCTTACCCTTATCCTTGTCTTTAACAGAATCGGCCGACTTCTTCTTGTCACTCTTGTGGGTAAGTTTACCCTTCCTGACTTGAGACTTAGTCAGGGTAGCAGACAACTCGATCGCTTGATGAACAGTAGTAGGATTACTGCAAGTCACAATGTCTTGCACAGAATCAAGTAAACCATCAATATACCTCTCAATTGCCTTGTCCAGTGGGGTAACCATAGTGGGACACAACAAACTTAGCTCTTCATAACGATCCGTATACGCACGGTGTTCTCCCCCATCTTGTTTCAGATCATCGAATTCTCGTTCCAACGCTCGAATCTCGTGATGGGGACAAAACTCTTTCATCATGAGAGCTCGAAGCTCTTCCCACGTTTGTGCCATAGCCACATCGGCACCCCTATCACGCATAACACCATTCCACCACGTAAGAGCACGCTTCTCGAACACACTTGATGCAAATTCAACCTTACGCTCATTCGGACATTGCACATGTCTGAATGTGCTCTCGATACTCTCGAACCATTGCAGGAGCGCAGTTGCTCCTTGCGACCCAGAAAACTTTAATGGCTTAGCAGAATTGAAATTCTTGAAATTACACGGTGCATTATTGTTATTATTGTTGTTGTATAACTCATGGATCTGGGTTACTACGCCTGGAAGCACTGCAGCCATTTGTTGAGCGACAAGGGCTGCGACTTCTTCAGCAGTATAAGGTTGTGCATCTCGTCGAGGAGGCATTGTCTAAAAGAACAAGGAAACATGAGAAACGAGTGAGGTTAACAATTGGAAAACAAAAGAGGTATTGAAAACATCGATAAAACACAAGGAATGCGATCATTTGTTTGTTACCTCGAACAAACAAACGACACGCGGTGACTAATCAAAGTAAATGGGTCAAAATAATGTATCGCAAAGACATGCTCGCCTATAAGTGAACACTCACCCCAAGAGTTCCCAGGTAAGAGTGACTGGTCCGATTATGTGGATTTGTACGAACACTCTAGCCTTAGACAGAAAACTCAGGGTACAGGCATTCACCCTTCCAGTTTGCACGTGTTCACACTATTTAGACCCAAACTCTGACGAGATTTTGAAAACATAAATGGTTCAAAACCTAGTAACAAATCATCTACGAAGAGATGATTAGTTTTCAAAGCGGAATCGAAATTTGTGTTCTCATTGTGGTTATCACCTAAGGATAGGTGACGGTTTTGTTTTAAAATCTAAACGTAAATTCCTTGCATTAGGGTCCTAAAAGTTATAGTCTAGGTCAAAACATTACTAATAACCTAATTCCCTATAACCATTGGCTCTGAGACCAACTCTTCTGTCACACCCCGACCACGTAAAACAACAAATCGTGGCGGAAACGTCGGGGAGAGTTGTAACAGAATTATTGTTTCACAACCATGGATACAAAAAGTTTAATTTTATTGATTCATTAAGTATATTTACATTGTCTTAACACAAAACAAACAAGTTACACATCGACTATTATTGTTATTATGTCACTAAGGCCTCATCCAGATCCTATGTGACGCATGCATCCTAGAAATCAACATCAAGCAACAACACCTGAAATATATGTAAAAACAAAGTCAGCAAAGAAATGCTGGCGAGCACATAGGTTTTATAAGAGTATTGGATTCATGGCTCGTTTATATGTTGCAATACCTTGTTAAAAACCTTGTTTTGAAAAATATAGTATTGCGACATAATTAAACAACTCAAATCAAGTTGATTATAATTTGTAAAATCTCGTAGCCATGATTCTTAACCCCAAAACATTTATTTAATTAAATCGAATTGTAAAACATCTTGCAAAAACTCGTTAATAAAACTCGTATGGTTTATATCATTTCGAAAACCTCGTTGTGTGACATCGTTTCAAAATTGTTTCTCCTGTGAACTAAATAATGACACAAAATGTAGTATGATAAGAGCACTTATATATAAGATGTACCAGCGGCGTATCTACCATGCTTTTATCATGCTACACCCGTCCCATTATCTAATCACAACCCAAAACCAATTGTTTAATCAAATCGTTTATCTCGTTTAAGTCGTTTCAAATCGTCTAACTCGCCCCAAAATCGTTTAAATCGTTTTAATTGTGAAAACTACTTTTGGTCGTCTCGCTCATAACATTCAAACTTTCGTGACTCGACTATCTCACTTCTCGCATTAACAGACCACCAAAGGGTAAGATAACTATCATCAGATTCAGTCGTTACCCACAACCCCCACACATAACCGTGGATGCAGTATGATAACGGGATTTGTCAGATCCTATGGTACCATAACCAAATACTGGTCGGTTTGATCAATGCTAATGAATGTCATTCGTTATGTAATTACAACCAACAAGTTCGTTCACATTATAGAAATCGTTATTAGTTTAATATAAACCATTTTAATCGCTTTTGAAACCATTGTTTAAACCTCAAAATCGTTTAACACATATGAATCACCCCAAAACAATTGAAAACAGTAAAATAGGGGAACTATGTACTCACATGAAGTGCAAGGTATTCTCAATCAAAAGAACCTCAACAAACTCAAGTAAACCAAAGAAATCAAGTAGCACTTAGTAATCGAATCACTAGTTAAACAATCGACACCTAAATCGGAAGATCGGATAGAATGAGGTTTCGTAAACCAAATGAGTATTGGAACTCATGTGATATGGTTTAACAAAGCCTACATTCTAAATCGGAACGTATTCTAAGTGCTTTCGACCCATTGCGACCCATTATGGTAGCTTACGCTACTTTAACGCGTCGTTCGCGCAAACGCGCGTTCGAGATGTCTAATTAGTCCTATGACAAGTATTATATGCCTCAACATGTTGCATAATCAATTATGTGACAAAAGTTTATGTTACATATCCTTAAAATTTAATTATGCATGAAAAGGGCGTTTTGGTCATTTTACCTAAGGCATATAAACTACCTATCATACAACTACTTAAACTAAGTGACCATAAGGTATAACTTCGGAAGGTTATTCCCTATACAACTATGGTCACTAACCATGCTTGGTCGGATCCTAATGATCGACCAAACGGGTCGAGTTCGAAAGTCTAAGCGGGTGTTTAGTCCGCTTGACTTATGACTCTACACAATCACTAAACTAAAAGTGACAAGCTAAACACATGTTTAGTTAAGTTAGAAAACATGTTTTGATATCAAAACAAACGGTTTTGATACCCAAGAATAGTTTGGTTACAAAATACACTTAAATACGCATTTTGGCCGAAACTATGACTCTTCACTACGCCTAGTCAACGTGGTAATCAGTAGGTATAGTCACACAGGACTATAACCATCGTGATTACGCTCACGTTTCAAAGTTCAAACGAACGTTGTGTTGACCATAACCTGGTCAAAGCAGAAAGTCAAACACTGTTTGACTTTCGTGCTTAAAACGCATAAAAGAACGAAAGAATGTTTACATAGGGTCCAAGCTAGGAAGTTTGATCCAAG
The DNA here is from genome assembly GCF_002127325.2 of Helianthus annuus. NCBI lineage: Eukaryota > Viridiplantae > Streptophyta > Magnoliopsida > Asterales > Asteraceae > Helianthus > Helianthus annuus. Next base: position 84,375,962 of record NC_035434.2, read on the forward strand.
TTTGCTCAGGTATGAAGTGTTTAAACCTAAACTTATAGCAAAATGAATCAAGGTGTGAGGAAAAATGAATGAAAGGCATGGGTTTATATAGATTTCGGAGAACCGTTAGGATCGTTTCTCGCTTTCCGTGCTTCGATCTTGGCCCTCCACTTGGGCTCATGGTTTTCAAAACCATGGGGATGTTAAAAACCATCAAATTTGAGCCCATACCATCCAAAACCAGCCATTAAAACCCATCAAAACTTCAAATTTGGACCAGATTCAATGTATGTGCCAGAAATTTCAAAAATGGTCCCTGCACTTGTAAAACTTGATTTTTGGCACTTTTAAGCCCCGTTAACCCCATTTCAAGGCTCTAAAATGAAGCTAAAGTATAGGGAACTTGAAATGTGCTCAAAAATATCTAGGATGTCGGTTCGATTGGTCTTACGGTTGCGTTGTTCGGTTAATTACGAAGGAAATCATAGCGAACGCAAAAACGATCCAAATTACGCGACGAATGGAATTTTATCATGACAATCACTAAAATAAAATATTTTGATGATTACATAAATTTTTGGATGTTCGGATATATTTAGAACGTAAGATATGCGCGAAAATGCAAACTTTTGCACTTTTGACGCCTTTTAGTCCCTATTGATCAATAAAGTATATTTTAGCATACCGTACCCCTCAAGGCCTATTTCTAAGCTATGCAAAGGATATTTAGGGTATCTTTAACTTATGATCAAGTTCGAGAATGTTCGCTACTATGCAAATTGGCATAGTTTCGTAGTTTGGCACAAATAGTCCCTGCGATCGAACAAACTTGTTTTCAACACACCAAACCATTCAAAACTTATTTCTAAGTTATGTGGAGGATATTTAAGGTATGTTAAGCCTATGTCACTATTCTTGAGTGTTTGTCGCATTAAACTGACTATGTTTACGCACCAGTTTGCATATAACCTTCTAGAAAGCGATTTAAAGCTTGAAATCGAGCTCGAATCAAGTCGTAAAAAGTCATCAAACACAAATACACACATAATAACACCAAAACACATATAATAACACCAAAGCACATCGTTTTATTGATAATTAACATTGTTTTACATTGTACATCGATTACAGAACACAGTTGTCACAACAACGTGTTTTCTTTCTACGTTTCGTTGTCCAAATGTGTGTGTGATGTGCTTTTTTATCTAGGTTTCCACTTAAAAAAGCAATTCACTGCAACATGCGGGTGATTTCCACAAATTTTTAATTCATTTTCATATATTTAAAACTTTTTTGTATACTCTTTTTAAAAAGTTTATATTTTAGGGGCCCGTATTTTATCTTGGCATAGGGCCCATAGATTTTCGAAGATTTTCGGAGACGGCCCGAGTAGAAAAGTTAACTTAATCATGATTCATATTTCTGGAAATGCATATTAGAATGAAAGTGAAACAGATTATTTGTGATACAAATATGATTTCTTGAAATGCATATTAGAAAGAAAGTGAAATAGATTATTTATGATACAAAAGAAAAACAAATTTCTGTCGCAGCGCACTGAGACATCATTGTGAGAGTTATAATTATAATTATATTATAATATAACTAGGTTATTGTCCGCGTTAACACGCGGTTTCACAAATGAGAATAATATTTATTTCTTGACATTTTAGATTGTTTAAAAAACTAATACATTGGAAGAAATAAATAACAAAATCACACAAATTTCACTAAAGTTTTCTTTGTAGACCACATTGGTTTTCTTATTTGTAACATTTCCGTCTTTATCTAGTATAAATATCTTGACACCACATTGGTTGTCTTATTAGTAATCATGCATGGTTCAAGTCACTATGCAAAACAAAACATTTGTTTTCTTATTTGTAACATTTCCGTCTTTATCTAGTATAAATATCTTGACACCACATTGGTTGTCTTATTAGTAATCATGCATAGTGCAAGTCACTATGCAAAACAAAACATTTGTTTCAATAATTATAATTAACAAATCAAATACACTTTCTAAAATCGTATTACTTCATTAAACATATCATGTACCTTTTCTTTTCCTGTAAGTTCGTTGATGAAACACTTGCCTTGCATCACCAATCATGTATGTTCTTTTCCTACAAGTGAAAACATTCTATGAATAAAAAAAATTCATAGGGTTTGTGTTTAAGATGTGGAACAAACATCCTTTCATATGTTTTGTGCCTTATAAATATAATTTTGATTATTTTTTATAAATTCAAATAAAATTAAAAAGAATGGAAGTCTATATATCTATTAACAATACATCCATTATGCAACCAAAATGTTTTAGGTGAGTAATTTCATATACCCCCGATCATATGCAACGTAGGGATATTGAACAAAGTAGTCAAGTCAGTTCTAACCTGCAATAGTTACCTCGCTCATTGAAGATCCTAAAGGCATTAAGTAGTTGTACTTGCGTTTATGTGGAAACTGTCTAGAGAATCTACAAACATCCTCTACTATGGGTGTGTTGAATAGCATGAGAAAAAGGGCCAGGCAAGGTTGGGTTGACCCATATGTAGGGTCTGTACGACATTACAGACATATAGTGTTCTTGGCGCAAAGAACGATAGCTACTTGGAGATAGAAGAGGCACTTTAATGACTTGTAATAGAAAAATAGACAATGTGGCTTATGCAACTGATAAAATTTAGAGATTTATGTAAAACCTAATGTGACCCATTTACACGAAAAGATATTATTTGACGATTCTTAAGATAAAACACTACTCAGATTGACCAATTCTTAATGATCAACATTTCCACCTTTAGTACATTACAACGAATAAATCTAAGGATGTCTAAGCTCTATTAAAAAAGTTGTATGAACAATAGATGGCCTAGTGCTTGAACGCAGGGTACTCTTAAAACTTTATATGTAGGTCTCTCCTAAAAAAAAAAACTCATTTATAATTGATAGTGATGCAAGAAATAATTAATTAAACAACATAATTCAAAAAAAGATATACTACGGTTTTACTTGATCACTGATCTGAGTAATAAATAACTTGAGGTTGCATATCAAGCTGCAATCAAGGTCACTGATCTGACCAAAATATCCAATAGTTTTAAGAAACCTCGGGTGTTTATGAACATGAGGAGTTGCAACACGTATTACTTTCATCCTCCTTTTCATTGTTGCAACACGTCTTACTTTTCTCCTCCTTTTCAACAATGTACCTACCTAAATTACCCATTTTCAATCTTCTAATAAACAAAGAACGAAACAAACTCCCATGTAGGATTTATTAAAATGACCAAGCAAAAATAAGTGAAAGAAAAAAATGACCTTTTCCTATTTTGAAACAGTAGGATGTTCAAAACCTTCCCCATCCTCTTGTCAGTGTTCTTAATAAATTGTTACTGAAAAACTACAGTTAAGTAAAAACTGGTTAAATTTCACAATATAAAAGAAACATTGTACAATTTGTCTAAACTTGAAAAAGATACTAATAGAGGCATCCTAGAAGAATATCTATTTTAATAGAAAATATCACAAAAGCTTACCATTAATCATACTGAGAACAATTCTTTCAGACCTCCTAACAAACTCCGAATGCCGCCAATGAGTGATTAAACCGAGCCTCCGCATGATGTAATTCGAAAATGAAAGTGGGGTCACGAGATTCATCTTCCATTCATGCGAAGACAACACCGGAAGCTCCATTTTCATTATAGTCTTTGATTCAAACACAAACTTTGCCCATTCCACCTTAATTAACAACAAAGCACTCACATAGACATTTTACAAACACTTAGACTGCAATAAAAAAACACTAAAAAATAAACACATACCTGCAATTTTCAAGTTCAAAAACATATGAAGTAAGGGCATGGAAAACAATTGATCGTAAAGAATCAATATGAACAATGAAAAATAACAATTCTATATAAGGGTACAAAACGCGTAGATGAATGAATAGAGATCGTACCTAATGAAATCGGTTGAAAAACAAAGAGCATATCTCCAATTCAAGAAAGACCCATCATATAAATAACGAGAATAGAGAAACCCGGATGTCTGCGAATGGTTTACAGAAAGCGCAGATCTTCAAATCATTAACAATGATTAACCATCTTCGGCTAACTATCTAAAACATTAAACTTATAAATTAAGAATGAAAAAAAAACCCTGATTTTATCTCTGATATCAAAAAAAAAAAATAAATAAATAAATAAATAAAAGATCTAAGAAAGAAAAACATACAAAGAAATTGTAGATTAATCTCGGACACGAGTGGAAATTTTTAACCAAGTTGATCGGAGGATAGCGGCATAAGCATTTAAACATCGGTATTAGGACATTAGGAGGGATGATAGAAGATGCAGAAACCCTAGGATCAAGAAAAGAAACATCAACCAAAGATTTTCACCATCACAAAATCAAAATATACAACATGAATGTCGAACATAGCATATTTCAAGTAAATAAAAAATCAAACCTTTTTCAACAACTCAACAAACATATAAAAATTAAAAAACATAATTATTTTATAAAACGTAACTAAAGATCTCTATTTTTAATGTCAACATCTGAAAGAATCATCAAATGATCAAAACCCAAAACAAATATACGATAAAAATCAAAGGTACAAAAAGATTATTTGTAGGAATAACACATTTAAAGACATCAAAAAACATTCACTTGAGATTAATATAGAGTAAAAACAACAATCGAATGAAAACAATTAAAAATAACTAACAAAAATAAGAATACCAAACTACAATCATTCACTTGTTTAACGAAATTGATGTTTATCTCCTAACCAATTTACCAAGCAATCAAAACATAGAAAACATTCAAAATTACAAAAAGGAACAAATAAATTAAAGAATCTATTATGTAACGTGTGACACCTGTGTCACTTCAACCATCAAACAAATATCAAACCAATGAAATATTGTATTTCATACTTGGGATTTTGTGTAAATATGTGTGTCGTTTGCACATATTAATTCTTGTTCGATTTCGGGCTCTAAATCGCTTTCTGGAGAGTTATAAGCGCACTGATGCGTAAATATAACCAGTTTAATGAAATAAACACTCCGGAATAGTGACATAGGCTTAACATACCTTAAATAACCCATACATAACTTAGAAATAAGTTTTGGATGGTTTGGTATGCCGAAATCAAGTTTATTCGCTTACAGGGACTAAAATTGACAAACTGCGAAAGTATGCCAACTTGAACTGTAACGAACATTCCGAAACATGATCATAAGTTAAACACACCTTAAATATCCTTTACATAGCTTAGAAATAGGCTTTGAGGGGTTCGGTGTGCTAAATTAAACTTTATGCTCATTCAGGGACTAAAAGCGTCAAAAAGTGCATAAGTTTGCATTTTCGCGCATAACTTACATTCTGAATACATCCGGACATCCAAAAATTTTTGTAAGCATTAAAATATTATGTTTTAGTGTTTGGCTTGACAAAAATCCATTCGTCGCGCAATTTGGACCGTTTTTGCGTCCGTTACGACTTCCGTCGTAATTAACCGAACAATGCAATCATACGGCCAAACGAACCGACATCCGGCATATTTTTGAGCATATTTCAAGTTCCCTATACTTTAACTTCATTTTAGAGCCTTGAAATTGGGTTAACGGGGCTTAAACGTGCCAAAAATGCATCTAAATGCAAGATTCTCAAGTGCAGGGGCTAAACTGTCAACTTTGAAAGTTGCTGGTCTGCAGACCAGCATACGGTCCGTAAGGGGAGGACCATACGGTCCGTAAGGCTTCCCCAGATCAGCAGAAATGTGTTCCAGCTATTTCCAGCCTGTTCCAGCTGTTTTGGTGGGTTGCAAATGGTTTTCTAACTTACTGGGGGCTGGTTTTGGGTGCCCATTGTATTGCAAATCAGTGGGTACAAGTGTAGGGATGAGATTTAAGCTCGGGAATCGAGGAACGATCCTAAGGGTTGTGCCTTTCCTATAAATACCCAACCCATTTGCCCATCTTTCCCCACATTTGATCTGAGTTTTTCTCTAAGTGGTTGTGTTTGTGCACTTCCTACCTGAGATTACTTGGAATCAAACCTTGCGGGGACCTTCTGTAAGTATTCTTTCGCGTTTTTCGTTTGATTTAGCGTTTAAGTCAAACTGCGTTTGACTTTCTACATTGACCAGTTTATGGTCAACGCGAAGTTTGTTTGAACTGCATAACGTGAGCGTAATCACGATGGTTATAGTCCCTAGTGACTATACCTACTGATTACCACGTTATCTAGGCTCAGTGACGAGTCGTAGTTTCGGCCAAAATGCGTTTTCTCGCGTATTTTGTAACCAAACTACTCTAAGGTATCAAAACCGTTTGTTTTGATACCAAACCTGTTTTCTAACTTTACTAAACATGTTCTAGCATGTTTAGCTCGTCGCTTTTAGAATTGTGCTTGTTTAGGGTCGCAAAGATAAGCGATCTAATCAATCGCTTATACTTTCGAACCCGACCCATTTGGTCGATCATTAGGATCCGACCAAACACTTTAGGTGACCATAGTTGTATAGGGAATAACCTTCCGAGGTTATACCTTATGGTCACATCGTTTAAGTAGTTGTATGATAAGTAGTTCTTATGCCTTAGGAAAATTACCAAAATACCCTTTTTGCGCCAAAATTCATTTTAAGCCTATGTAACGTAATTTTTGACATCTAAACTAATTTAACAACAATATTAAACATGTTAAGGCATATCTTGGTTGTCATAGGACTAGTTAGGCGTTTCGAATGCGTTTTACGCAAACGACGTGTTAAAGTAGCGTAAGCTACCTAAACGGGTCGTAATGGGTCGTAAGCACTTAGGTTAGGTTTCATTTTAGTATGTAGGCTTTGTTAAACCATATCATGTGAGTTCCCATACTCATTTGGTTTACGAAACCTCATACTATCCAATCTCCCGATTTAGGTCTGGTTATTTATGTAGTTATCTATATAGGGTGTCGTTTGATTCCGTGATCTTCTAGCTTTGCTTGGTGGTTATCCTAGGACTTCTAAGCAATCTGAAGTGAGTACATAGACCCCTCTTTTACTGTTTTTCAAACATTTTGGGGTGAAACACATGTTCCTACTTGTTACTTTCATGATTTCATGCTTTTATATCATATACTTGCTATGTTCATTAGTACACTATTAGTACATGATTTCATTATGTTTTTGCTATGTATGCCCATTGTGTGCATACTTAGTACATCGTTTTACATAACATTTCATGCTATGTATGTTCATCATACTTAGTACATTTTACATCACATGCTATGTATGCCCATTGTGTGCATACTTAGTATATCATTTTACATAACATTTCATGCTATGTATGTTCATCATACTTAGTACATTTTACATCACATGCTATGTATGTCCATTGTGTGCATACTTAGTACATCGTTTTACAAGACATTTTATGCTTGGTATCATGATATGTATGTCCATCCGTCGCATACTTAGTACATTGTTTGTGCATTCTTACCTATGGTTTGGCTGTTACATATTTCACTTGCCATACATGACATTATGTTTACACATTACTTGATTAACATTTGACAACGGTTTAGACATGGGCAATTTACATTGGTAGTTTATGTGGGTAAGTGATTTGAGTAACGAGACGTGTGTAATGTGATACAAGCATGGTGGATACGCCGCTGGTACTTCCTATATATAAGTGCTTCTATTATATTACATGGCGTAGCGTTATTTAAATCATTCATTTGGATTTATACATTTTTACACAAATAACATATTTTTCACAAGACATTGGTTTTACAAAACAGTTTGTTTTATACAAATTCATTTTTACTTGGTTATTCATTTAACCTTACATCATTCTTTTAACTATACATATCTATCATCGATTTTCAAACGTTTTATAAAAGCAAACACTTAAACTGGATTCATGACAAGTTTTTGGTTAAACATTTTCTTAAACCTAAGTCATGGATCCTATTTTTCATAAAACCTATGTACTCGCCGGCATTTTTATGCTGACGTATTTTCACATGAGTTTCAGGTACAGTAGTTGATGATGTTTGATGATGATATTGATGCATGCTCACATAGGATTGGACGAGGCCTTAGTGACATTAAAAGATGCAAGACTAATTAATTTTGTTATGTTTCTTTATTGTTAAGACATTGTAACTCATTTAATTCAATAAAACGAAATTTGTTTAATCCATGGTTGTGAAACAATGATTCTGTTACAACACTCCCCGACGTTTCCGCCACGTTTTGTTGTTTTACGTGGTCGGGGTGTGACAGAAGAGTTGGTATCAGAGCCAATGGTTATAGAGAATTAGGTTATTAGTAATGCTTTGAACTAGACTATAACCTTCCTAGGACCCTAACGCGAGTTTACTTGCGTTTAGTCATAAAACAATACCGTCACTTATCCTTAGGTGACAACCACAACAAGAACATAAATTTGATCTGCTTTGAAAACTAATCATCTGTTCTAGGATGATTGATTACTAGGTTTTGAACCCTTTTTTATAAGGTTTCGAACCCTTTAAGTTTTCAAAATTCCGTCAAAGTTTGGGTCTAAATAATGTGAACACGTGCAAACTAGAAGAGTGGGTGCCTGTACCTTGAGTTTTCTGTCTAAGGCTAGAGTGTTCGTACAAATCCGCAGTATCAGACCAGTCACTCTTACCTGGGAACTCTTGGGGTGAGTGTCCACTTATAGGCGAGCATGTCTTCGCGATACATTATGGGGACCTATTTACTTTGATTCAGCCTTTGTGTGTCGTTTGTTTGCTTCGTGGTTCAAACAAATGACCATCACCCATGCTTTTGGTCGGTAATTTCCTATTCTTACCCAATGCCATTTCACTTGTTTCTCTCTCTTATTTCCCTTTTAGAATGCCTCCACGATGCGACAATCAGATACCTAATGAAGAACTGGCAGCTATTATTATGCAGCAAATGACTGCTGCAATCCCGAACATCGTTGCTCAATGCAACCAAGCTCTCAACAACAATAATGCCCCTTGCAACTTCAAGACGTTCAACTCAGCTAAGCCATCAAAGTTTTCTGGGACTCAAGGAGCGACTGCACTTCTGCAATGGTTCGAGAGTCTAGAGAGCACCTTCAGACATGTTCAATGCCCAAATGAGCGAAAGGTAGACTTCGCTTCTAGTGTCTTTGAGAAGAGAGCTTTGACGTGGTGGAATGGTGTAATGAGAGATAGGGGTGCCGATGTGGCGCTAGCTCAAACATGGGAAGAGCTTCGAGCTTTGATGATGAAGGAATTCTGTCCTCGTCACGAGATCAGGGCCTTAGAAAGGGAATTCGACGATCTTAAGCAAGACAGCGGCGAACATCGAGCATACACTGATCGATATGAGGAGCTGAGCCTGTTGTGTCCTTCCATGGTTACGCCTTTGGATAAGGCGATCGAAAAATACATTGATGGCCTCCCTGACTCAGTTCAGGACATTGTTACTGGTAGTAACCCCACTACGGTTAGGCAGGCCATTGAGCTATCTGCAACTTTGACTGAATCTCATATCAGGAAACGTAAGCTTTTCCGAAAGGGTGACAAGAAACCAATCGAGGAATCAAAGACCATGGATGAACAGACTGAATCCCCTAAGAAGTCAAGGAAGCAAAAGGCTTCTCAGAACTTCGCCATGGTTACTCTCAATGATCAAACCGTCCTCAACCAACCAGCTCAACCCCCTACTAGGAAGCCCTACAACGGAACTGCAACTTTGTGCAACCAATGTAGCCTACATCATCATACTGGTGTGAAGTGCCGCACATGCCAAGTTTGTGGACTTATAGGCCATACAGCAAGGGTTTGCCCAGCTGCAGGTGCACCAAATCAAGCTGGCAACAATCCTACTCAAGGTCGTTTTCCACCAGGTTCTTGCTTCAACTGTGGCGAGATAGGCCATTTCCGGAGAAATTGCCCAAAGCTTGCTAATGCGAATCCAGCGTAAGGATGAGCATCTGACCGATTGGAAGACAACACTGTTTAGAAATAATCAAGCTTTATGTATTATTTTTTTTTGTTGTCAAAGGTCCATGAAACAGTTGTTTATAAATAAATCTTTTTATTTTACATTGCAATGTGCAAATGTGATGGCATGTATAAACAATGTATCCCCTTCAATACCGACAATCAAGGAGCCGTATTCCTTGAAAAACATACTACTCCCAAATCCTTCCATTTTATGATCTATTGCGTTTTCTTGAAAACGAAATCGAATCTTTGGTAGATCATTCTATCTTTATAGATAGATTCTTGAAAGTGATTAAAGTGCCAAATGAAATCCACGGATTGGATTCCTGGTGTACTTTAAGTATCTGCGTCCAAAGATAACAAATTAAAAGTCAAACTAAACAACTTTGTGATTATGTGCTTATGTTCTCCCTTTATGTTCTTGGTGTGATCCAATTTTCTTTGTTGTTATCCAAATCCTCGTAGAATCTTCTATAAGGGATTCATAGTAGGATATCAAAAGGTACTATCTTAAATCCTTAATGGACTTCTACGTTGTAGTTAAGTACCTGGGGTTGTGAAGTACTATTCCATAAATTAGACCCCTTGAGTGGTCTAGTTAAACAGATTGATCCAAAAATCTGGTTAGGAATATCATGTGATGATATAGCTGAAAAGACTCCTTGGTGGTCAAATTAAAGTGATCATTTGTCGATCTAATTAAAAGGACCCTATGGTATTCTAGGCACACTCATTACAGGTTTGATTTTCTTCCCCTACACATTATGATATGTACTGTGCGGACTGTGCAAGGAATTACGTAATTATGGACGCGTATATAATTATGGAATTTAGTGCACAGAAACCACAGCGAGTTTTGTCATACGTCTAGAGTGAACCCTGTTCATTTCCAATTCTGAAGAAGCAACCGTTGGAAATGACTCTATTTGTTCATTTTCGTTTCTGAAGAATATCCGTTGAAGGAAATGAATATCCGTTTGATTATCCTTCATTTCCGTTTCTGAAGAAGCAACCGTTGGAAATGACTCCGTTTGTTCATTTTCATTTCTGAAGAATATCCGTTGAAGGAAATGAATATTCGTTTGATTATCCCTTCATTTCTGTTTCTGAAGAAGCAACCGTTGGAAATGACTTTGTTTGTTCATTTTCGTTTCTGAAGAATATCCGTTGAAGGAAATGAATATCCGTTTGATTATCCTTCATTTCCGTTTCTGAAGAAGCAACCGTTGGAAATGACTCCGTTTGTTCATTTTCGTTTCTGAAGAATATCCGTTGAAGGAAATGAATATCCATTTGATTATCCCTTCATTTCCATTTCTGAAGTGTCACACCCCGACCACGTAGGACAACAAACCGTGGCGGAAACGTCGGGGAGTGTTGTAACAGAAGCAATCGTTTCACAACCATGGATTCAAAAGAGTTTCGTTTTATTGATAAAATCAAACATTACATTGTCTTAATCATAAAACAAACAAGTTTCTTATCAACTATCATAGTTTTAAAGTCACTAAGGCCTCGTCCAGGTCCTACGTGACGCATGCATCCTAGAAAATCACATCATTCAACCACACCTGAAACATATGTAAAAACAAAGTCAGCAAAGAAATTGCTGGCGAGTACATAGGTTTTATAAGGGCATTGGAATCATGGCTTGTTTGTATGGTGCAATACTTTATTAGACTACAAGAGTCGAAATACAAACCTCGTTTTGAAAAGTGTATTGCAACATAGTTAACCAACTCAAATCAAGTTGGTTAAGTATATAAAATCTCGTAGCCATAATTCTTAACCCCAAAACATTTTGTTTTTAGAAAAACATCTTGTAAAACATCATTGTGCGACATCGTTTTAAATCTCGTTACCCAAGTGAACTAAATAACGCCACGGTATGTAATATGATGAAAACACTTATATATAAGAAGTACCAGCGGCGTATCTACCATGTTTTCACCACATTACCCCCGTCTCGTTATCTAAACACTTAACCAAAAACCAGTCGTTTATCGAAATCGTTTAACATCGTTTCCAAATCGTTTACTCGTTTCCAAATCGTTTACTTGTTTCCAAATCGTTTACTCGTTTCCAAATCGTTTACTCGTTTCCAAATCGTATTCGTTTTTAATAGTGAAACTACTTTTGGTCGTCTCGTTAACAACATTCAAACCTTCGTGACTCGTCTAACTCGTTTCTCGTTTCGTATTAACAAACCACCAAAGGGTAAGTTAACAATCATCAGATTCAGTCGTTACCCACAACCCCCACACATAACTATGGGTGCAGTGCAATAACGGGATTTGTCAGATCCTATGGTACCATAACCTAATACTGGTCAGCTTGATCAATGCTAATGAACGTCATTCGTTATGCCACCAAAGGGTAAGTTAACAATCATCAGATTCAGTCGTTACCCACAACCCCCACACATAACTATGGGTGCAGTGCAATAACGGGATTTGTCAGATCCTATGGTACCATAACCTAATACTGGTCGGCTTGATCAATGCTAATGAACGTCATTCGTTATGTAATTTACAACCAACAAGTCGTGTACACCTTATCGAAAGTCGTTATTGGTTTAGTAAAATCGTTATAATCGTTTTTGAAACCATCGTTTAAACTTTGAAAACATTTGATACATATGAATCACCCCAAAACATTTAAAACGGTAAAATAGGGGAACTATGTACTCACATGTAGTGCAAAGTATCCTTGATCAAATAGAACTTCAACAAACTCGAGCAAACCAGAGAAATCAAGTAGCCCCTAGTAATCGAACCACTAGTCAAACAATAGACGCCTAAATCGGAAGATCGGACAGAATGAGGTCTTGTAAACCAAATGAGTGTTGGAACTCATGTGATATGGTTTAACAAAGCCTACATCCTAAATCGGAACCTAACCTAAGTGCTTTCGACCCATCGCGACCCATTAAGGTAGCTTACGCTATTTTAACGCGTCGTGCGCGCAAAAGCGCGTTCGAGGCGTCTAACTAGTCCTATGACGAGTATTATATGCCCATACATGTTTAATTATGTTACATAATTAGTGACGTGTCAAAAATTTAAGTTACATATGCTTAATTACCAATTATGTATAAAAAGGGTATTTTGGTAATTTACCAAGGGCACATAAACTACCTATCATGCGACTAATCAAACCTAAGTGACCATAAGGTATAACCCCGGAAGGTTATTCCCTATGCTACTATGGTCACAACACATGTTTGGTCGAATCCTAATGATCGACCAAACGGGTCGTGTTCAAAAGTCTAAGCGGGTGTTTAGTCCGCTTGACTTACGACTCTACATAAGCACAAAACTAACAAGTGACGAGCTAAACATGTCGAAACATGTTTAGTTAAGTTAGAAAACAGGTTTGGTATCAAAACAAACGGTTTTGATACCTACAAATAGCTTGGTTACAAAATACGCGAGAAAACGCATTCTGGCCGAAGCTATGACTCGTCACTGAGCCTAGATAACGTGGTAATCAGTAGGTATAGTCACTAGAGACTATAACCATCGTGATTACGCTCACGTTATGAAGTTCAAAAGAACTTCGCGTTGACCATAAACTGGTCAAAGCAGAAAGTCAAATACAGTTTGACTTTAACGCTAAAACGAACGATAAACGCGAAAGAATACTTACAGAAGGTCCCCGCAAGATTGAACTTCCGAGTATTCTCAGGTATGAAGTGCTAAAACACCCCAACTTAGAGAACAAACTCAGAATTCAAGTGGGGAGAAATGAAGTTAGGTTGGGTATTTATAGGAAATCCACAACCGTTAGGATTGTTTCTTGTTCCCCAAGCGTTTAATCTCGGCCCTACACTTGTACCCACTGATTTGGAATACTATGGGCATCAAAAACCAGCCCATAGATTGCTCAAACCATGTGCAAAACAATGGGGAACAGCTGGGTTTTAAAAAATAAAGTTTGCTGATCTGGGGAGGCTTTACGGACCGTAAGCACATGCCCATACGGTCCGTAAGGGACCTGCAGACCAGCACTTTCATAAAATGACAGTTTAGCCCCTGAACTTGCAAAATTTGCATTTCGGCTCATTTTTGACACGTTTAAGCCCCGTTAACCTCATTTCAAGGCTCTAAAATGAAGTTAAAGTATAGGGAACTCAAAACATGCTCAAAAATATCTCGGATGTCGGTTCGTTTGGTCGTACGATTGCGTTGTTCGGTTAATTACGACGGGAGTCGCAACAAATGCAAAAACGGTCCAAATTGCGCGACGAATGGATTTTTATTATGCCAAACATTAAAACATAATATTTTAATGCTTACATAAATTTTTGGATGTCCGGATGTATTCAGAACGTAAGATATGCGCGAAAATGCAAACTTGTGCACTTTTTGACGCTTTTAGTCCTTATTGATCAATAAAGTTTATTTTAGCATACCGAACCCCTCAAAGCCTATTTCTAAGCTATGTAAAGGTTATTTAGGGTATGTTTAACTTATGATCAAGTTCCGGAGTGTTCGTTATTATACGAATCGGTATAGTTTCGCTATTTGACACAAATAGTCCCTGCGATCGAACAAAGTTGATTTTAACACACCAAACCATCCAGAACTTATTTCTAAGTTATGTGGAGGTTGTTTAAGATATGTTAAGCCTATTTCACTACTTCGGAGTGTTTGTTGCATTAAACTGGTTATATTTACACATTAGAGTGCGTATAACCTTCCAGAAAGCGATTTAGAGCTTGAAATTGGAATCGAGTCGAATTGTAAAATTACCAAACACAATACACACAAAACACATATAATAACACCAAAGCACATTGTTTTATTAATAATCAACATTGTTTTTCATCGTACGGAGATTACAGAGCACAGTTGTCACAGTGTCCCCTACTTCAGGAAATTTCGTCCCGAAATTTTAACTAGAGGAAGCTTGTGGAAACAAATGTGGATATTTGGTCATCATTTGATCCTTACGTTCCCAAGTAAATTCTGGGCCACGTTTGGACTCCCAACGAACTTTAACCAAATGAATCCGTTTGTTCTTCAACTGCTTGAATGTACGGTCCACTATCTCCACGGGTTTCTCGACAAAGTGCATTGTTTCATCGATTTGGATTTCGTCAAGAGGTATGTGAAGATCAGCGTCAGCTAAGCACTTTCGCAAATTGGACACGTGAAAAGTTGGATGAATATTTCCAAGCTCTGGAGGTAGCTCTAGTCGATAGGCAACTTTCCCAACTCTTTCCACAATCTTAAATGGTCCTACATATCGAGGTGCAAGTTTTCCTTTCTTTCCAAATCTCACGACTCCTTTCCAAGGTGAAACCTTGAGTAGGACACGGTCTCCGACTTGAAATTCCATGGGCTTGCGTCCTAAATCCGCATAACTCTTTTGACGGCTTCTAGCTGTCACAAGATTATCGCGAATTTTCTTGATTTTGTCCATTGTTTCTAGAACGAGCTCAGGTCCAGTAAGCTGAGCTTCACCGGTCTCGTTCCAACAGACGGGTGAACGACATTTTCGACCGTAGAGAGCTTCGAATGGTGCCATTTTAATGCTAGCATGATAACTATTGTTGTAAGAGAACTCGATCATTGGCAGATGAGAATCCCAATTACCACCAAAGTCTATCACGCATGCTCTAAGCATATCCTCCAAAGTTTGAATCGTCCTTTCGGATTGCCCATCTGTTTGGGGATGATAAGCAGTGCTTAGATTTAGTTGGGTTCCCATAGCAGTTTGCATGGTTTTCCAGAAATGAGATGAAAATCGAGCATCACGATCGGAAATGATATCCAAAGGAACACCATGTCGTGAAATAATCTCATCAACATAAATCTTTGCAAGTTTATCAGCAGATAGGTCCTCGCGAATCGGGAGAAAATGAGCTGACTTCGTTAATCGATCGATAACAACCCAAATAGCATCATGACCTCTAGATGTACGCGGTAGCTTAGTGATGAGATCCATCGCAATGCTCTCCCACTTCCAAACCGGTATCTCTGGTTGTACAAGCAAACCAGAAGGTCGTTGATGTTCAGCCTTGACTTTAAGACAAGTTAGGCATTTCGATACATACAAGGCGACATCTTTCTTCATACCAGGCCACCAGAACTTAGTACGAAGATCCTTGTACATTTTATCAGCACCAGGATGGATAGAATATCGAGACTTGTGAGATTCGTCCATCACTAGGGTGCGGAGTTCGTCTTGCTTCGGGATCCACAAACGATCCTTGAAATAAAGCAAACCATCGCCTTTTGCTTCGAGTTTAAGCTCAAGCTGATGTGGTAATTCCATACCTATCAAATTCTGTGAAACACAAAATTGCTGAGCTTGAAGAATGCGAGATTGAAGATCGGATAACGTTTGAACGGAATGAAGTTTGACTCGCTCTTTTCGACTAAGCGCATCAGCTACGACATTCGCCTTACCAGGATGGTAGCGAATTTCGCAATCGTAGTCGTTCAAGAGTTCCACCCAACGTCGTTGCCTCATGTTCAGCTCTTTCTGATTAAGAATATACTGGAGACTTTTGTGGTCTGTGAAAACCACACACTTCGTGCCATAAAGATAATGTCTCCAGATTTTAAGCGCGAAAACCACAGCTCCTAACTCGAGATCATGAGTTGTATAGTTCTTCTCGTGGACTTTCAACTGTCTAGATGCATAAGCAATAACTTTACCTCGTTGCATGAGGACGCAACCAAGGCCTAAGTTGGATGCATCGCAGTAGACAACGAAATCATCGTTTCCATCGGGCAGAGATAGAACAGGAGCATTACATAACTTCCGCTTCAGCGTTTGAAACGCTTCTTCTTGCTTGGGTCCCCACTCAAAAGGCTTATTCTTCTGAGTCAAAGCAGTGAGTGGAACCGCAATCTTTGAGAAATTGGAAATGAATCGACGATAATATCCAGCAAGACCAAGAAAAGATCGAATCTCTGTAGGTGTCGTTGGCGTACACCAATCCTTAATAGCAACAATCTTGGATGGATCCACATGAATACCTCGCTCATTGACTATATGACCCAGAAATTGCACTTCTTTAAGCCAAAATTCACACTTGGAGAATTTAGCAAAAAGTTGTTCCTTCTTCAGGAGTTCCAACGTTAAGCGAAGGTGTTGCTCGTGATCGGCTCGAGTCTTCGAATAAATGAGAATATCGTCGATGAACACAATAATGAACTTGTCTAAATAAGGTTTACAAACCCTATTCATTAAGTCCATAAAGATAGCTGGAGCATTCGTCAAGCCAAAAGGCATGACTGTGAACTCGTAATGCCCATATCTTGTGCGGAAAGCAGTCTTGGGAATATCTTCTTCGAGAACACGAAGTTGATGATACCCAGAACGCAGATCGATCTTAGAAAAACATGAAGCACCTTGCAGCTGATCGAAGAGATCATCAATTCGAGGTAGGGGATATCGATTCTTGATGGTAAGCTTGTTAAGCTCACGATAATCGATACACATTCGAAAAGACCCATCTTTCTTTTTCACGAAGAGAACAGGAGCTCCCCAAGGTGAATAACTCGGACGGATGAATCCTTTGTCAGATAACTCTTGAAGCTGTTTCGATAATTCTTGCATCTCTGATGGTGCAAGACGATAAGGCGCTTTTGCAATCGGGTTGGCATTAGGTACAAGGTCGATATGAAACTCAACTTGACGAACTGGAGGCAAACCAGGCAGTTCATCAGGAAACACCTCTGGATAATCCCGAACAATCGGAATATCCTGAATACTCTTGCGCTTGACTTTCTCCTCGGTGACATGTGCTAGAAAAGCAACATATCCTTTTCTCAAATATCTCTGGGCCTTTGTACATGACATAAGCTTCAATCCACCTGAAGGTTTCTCACCACGAACCTCCAAAACATCGCCAGACGGAAGAGGAATACGAACAATCTTATCAAAACAAACCACCTCAGCGTGGTGTTTGGTTAACCAATCCATTCCAACGATAATGTCGAAGCTTCCAAGTTGCATTGGCGTGAGGTCGATAGGGAAGAGGTGGTTATCAAGGTTCAACTGACAATTACAAATAACAGAATCGAGAACAAGAGGTTTACCAGTAGCAACTTCGACAGACAAGGGTTTCCTCAATTTAGTTCTAGGTATTGCAAGCAAAGGCTCAAAAGATAATGAAACAAAACTTCGATCGGCACCTGAATCAAAAAGAATAGATGCAGGTTGATTGTTAACAAGAAACGTACCATTGACAACCTCGTTGTCAGCCCTCGCTTCGTTTGCATTCAAGTTGTAAGCTCGCCCTCGAGCAGGATTCACATTGGTGTTGACGTTCACATTCGGGTTCGCATTAGCATTTGCCAGCCTCGGACAGTTGTTGCGGAAGTGGCCAAACTCTCCACAATTAAAACATGAACCTGGTGGGAATCCAGCAGCATTCCCTTGTGCTGGAGCTTGAACCTGGGCGACCTGATTTTGTCCTGAACGACAAACATTGGCTAAATGCCCAAGTCTACCACACGTAGCACACTGTTTACAGGCCTGCTGGGCAACATGGTGACCATTACATCGAGTGCAGTGAGGTGCGGTACCAGCATATGCTTTCTTCGCAGGAGGTTGAGCTGGTGGGTTCTGAGCAGTTTGATTGGTGGCAGCAAAGTTTTGGGCACCCTTTCGCTTTCTTGATTTCTTCGACGACTCACCTTCTTTACCTTTACCCTTCTTCTTGTCTTTAGCAGAATCAGACGATTTCTTCTTGTCACCCTAGCGAGTGAGTTTACCCTTTCTGACTTGGGATTCAGTTAGGGTAGCAGACAATTCGATTGCTTGGCGAAGGGTAGTAGGATTAACAGCAGTCACAATATCCAGCATAGAATCGGGTAGACCATCGATATATCTTTCGATTGCTTTGTCTGGTGGAGTAACCATGGTGGGACACAATAGACTGAGTTCCTCAAAGCGATCCGTGTACGCACGGTGCTCAGCCCCATCTTGTTTCAAATCGTCAAACTCTCGCTCCAAAGCTCGAATCTCGTGACGGGGACAGAACTCTCTCATCATGAGAGCCCGAAGCTCATCCCATGTTTGTGCCAACGCCACTTCGGCACCCCTATCGCGCATAATACCATTCCACCAGGTAAGCGCTCGCTTCTCAAACACGCTGGTAGCAAATTCAACCTTACGTGCATTCGGACACTGCACATGCCTGAATGTGTTCTCAATACTCTCGAACCACTGTAGGAGCGCAGTTGCTCCTTGCGAGCCAGAAAACTTAAGAGGCTTAGCAGAATTGAAGTTCTTGAAATTACACTGCGCGTTGTTGTGGTTATTATTGTTATTGTTGTATATCTCATGAACTTGAGTTACAACACCGGGAAGCACAGCAACCACTTGCTGAGAGACTAGGGCTGCGATTTCTTCAATGGTGAAGGATTGTGCTTCACGTCGTGGAGGCATTGTCTAACAAGGAAATATGAGAAACGAGTAAGGTTGATAATTAGGAAGAGCAAAAGATGTATCGACAAAACACAAGGAAGGCGATCATTTGTTCGTTACCTCGAACAAACAAACGACACGCAGTGACTAATCAAAGTAAATGAATCGAAATAATGCATCGCGAAGACATGCTTGCCTATAAGTGAACACTCACCCCAAGAGTTCCCAGGTAAGAGTGACTGGTCCGATTATGTGGATTTGTACGAACACTCTAGCCTTAGACAGAAAACTCAGGGTACAGGCATTCACTCTTCCAGTTTGCACGTGTTCACATTATTTTAACCCAAACTTTGACGAGATTTTGAAAATTCAAAAGGCACTAAGCCAAATATGAATCAAACTGGAAGGGTTCAAAACCTAGTAATCAATCATCCTAGAATGGATGATTAATTTTCGAAGCAGATTCGGATTTGTGATCTCGTTGTGGTTATCACCTAAGGATAGGTGACGGTATTGTTTTAAAATCTAAACACAAGTAAACTTGTGTTAGGGTCCTAAAGTTATAGTCTAGGTCAAAGCATTACTAATAACCTAATTCCCTATAACCATTGGCTCTGATACCAACTTTCTTCTGTCACACCCCGACCACGTAGGACAACAAACCGTGGCGGAAACGTCGGGGAGTGTTGTAACAGAAGCAATCGTTTCACAACCATGGATTCAAAAGAGTTTCGTTTTATTGATAAAATCAAACATTACATTGTCTTAATCATAAAACAAACAAGTTTCTTATCAACTATCATAGTTTTAAAGTCACTAAGGCCTCGTCCAGGTCCTACGTGACGCATGCATCCTAGAAAATCACATCATTCAACCACACCTGAAACATATGTAAAAACAAAGTCAGCAAAGAAATTGCTGGCGAGTACATAGGTTTTATAAGGGCATTGGAATCATGGCTTGTTTGTATGGTGCAATACTTTATTAGACTACAAGAGTCGAAATACAAACCTCGTTTTGAAAAGTGTATTGCAACATAGTTAACCAACTCAAATCAAGTTGGTTAAGTATATAAAATCTCGTAGCCATAATTCTTAACCCCAAAACATTTTGTTTTTAGAAAAACATCTTGTAAAACATCATTGTGCGACATCGTTTTAAATATCGTTACCCAAGTGAACTAAATAACGCCACGGTATGTAATATGATGAAAACACTTATATATAAGAAGTACCAGCGGCGTATCTACCATGTTTTCACCACATTACCCCCGTCTCGTTATCTAAACACTTAACCAAAAACCAGTCGTTTATCGAAATCGTTTAACATCGTTTCCAAATCGTTTACTCGTTTCCAAATCGTTTACTTGTTTCCAAATCGTTTACTCGTTTCCAAATCGTTTACTCGTTTCCAAATCGTATTCGTTTTTAATAGTGAAACTACTTTTGGTCGTCTCGTTAACAACATTCAAACCTTCGTGACTCGTCTAACTCGTTTCTCGTTTCGTATTAACAAACCACCAAAGGGTAAGTTAACAATCATCAGATTCAGTCGTTACCCACAACCCCCACACATAACTATGGGTGCAGTGCAATAACGGGATTTGTCAGATCCTATGGTACCATAACCTAATACTGGTCGGCTTGATCAATGCTAATGAACGTCATTCGTTATGTAATTTACAACCAACAAGTCGTGTACACCTTATCGAAAGTCGTTATTGGTTTAGTAAAATCGTTATAATCGTTTTTGAAACCATCGTTTAACTTTGAAAACATTTGATACATATGAATCACCCCAAAACATTTAAAACGGTAAAATAGGGGAACTATGTACTCACATGTAGTGCAAAGTATCCTTGATCAAATAGAACTTCAACAAACTCGAGCAAACCAGAGAAATCAAGTAGCCCCTAGTAATCGAACCACTAGTCAAACAATAGACGCCTAAATCGGAAGATCGGACAGAATGAGGTCTTGTAAACCAAATGAGTGTTGGAACTCATGTGATATGGTTTAACAAAGCCTACATCCTAAATCGGAACCTAACCTAAGTGCTTTCGACCCATCGTGACCCATTAAGGTAGCTTACGCTACTTTAACGCGTCGTGCGCGCAAAAGCGCGTTCGAGGCGTCTAACTAGTCCTATGACGAGTATTATATGCCCATACATGTTTAATTATGTTACATAATTAGTTACGTGTCAAAAATTTAAGTTACATATGCTTAATTACCAATTATGTATAAAAAGGGTATTTTGGTAATTTACCAAGGGCACATAAACTACCTATCATGCGACTAATCAAACCTAAGTGACCATAAGGTATAACCCCGGAAGGTTATTCCCTATGCTACTATGGTCACAACACATGTTTGGTCGAATCCTAATGATCGACCAAACGGGTCGTGTTCGAAAGTCTAAGCGGGTGTTTAGTCCGCTTGACTTACGACTCTACATAAGCACAAAACTAACAAGTGACGAGCTAAACATGTCGAAACATGTTTAGTTAAGTTAGAAAACAGGTTTGGTATCAAAACAAACGGTTTTGATACCTACAAATAGCTTGGTTACAAAATACGCGAGAAAACGCATTCTGGCCGAAGCTATGACTCGTCACTGAGCCTAGATAACGTGGTAATCAGTAGGTATAGTCACTAGAGACTATAACCATCGTGATTACGCTCACGTTATGAAGTTCAAAAGAACTTCGCGTTGACCATAAACTGGTCAAAGCAGAAAGTCAAATACAGTTTGACTTTAACGCTAAAACGAACGATAAACGCGAAAGAATACTTACAGAAGGTCCCCGCAAGATTGAACTTCCGAGTATTCTCAGGTATGAAGTGTCACACCCCCAAAATCCACCCGCGGAGTACCACCGCTTGGGAGCGTGACTGACCAGGATCAAGCCATCAATCATATCAAACCATAGCATTTAATACAAAAGTAAATAGTGTAAATCATCGTGACATGATTGATGTTTCAAAACCAACATCGTTAAGTAGCGGAAGCATAGTAATGTATCTCAAAATGATTATAAGTTCACATAAAGTTCATGATCCATATCCCACAACGACCTGCTCCTCTCTTGTGCAAGCTCCATCATGTACCTAAGGTCCTGCAAGGCATGCAGCAAATAATCAACAAACTAGTTGAGCGAGTTCACAGAAAGTAAGTTCATAGTGTAATGCATAAGTATAGCTAGTGGGGGCTTCCCATACTAGTGTGTAATAAAAGTGGGGGCTTCCCATGTTCATCCTGGTTAATGAGGGCTTCTCATTAACGGTACTTACTAGACTAACTTCCGACCATGTGTTCTTCTTTACCGAGAACAGGAAAACGTACAGGGTCACGTAGGCTTTACGTGACGTGCCCTTCCCCGAGGACAGTGGTACGCGTGGGGGCTACGTAGGCTTTACGCAGCGTGGCCTTCCGACCTGGAAGCCAGTAGATGGTATTGGGTTACGTAGGTTTTACGTAACGTGTCCTTCCCGACCCGGGAGACATATGGCAAAAGATCTGGGTTACGTAGGCTTTACGTAACGTGTCCTGACTAACCTGAGGACGATGGTCTATAGTCTGGTATATGCGTAAGTACGAGTAATCATTCCATTTCATCATATCCAACCCAATTCCCAACCCGGGAATCCCATGCCTTGGCTGTGTGAACTCACCTTGGTTTGCTCGGCAGATACACAAGGAATATAAGTAGCAAGTAAATGGTCACTCACGTCCTATCAGGGTTATTATACGAGTCAGGTTTGTATATAGCACGTATATAGTAATCACGTATAGTCATGGCAAGCATGTACGCACGAAAGCAGATAAGACATAGCATGTGAGGATCCAATTGTCTAAGTCCAACAATACCCGGCCCAATAACATAACAGTTCAGATTCTCAATCGGCCCAATTAGTAAACGTATGCTGGTCCAATAACAAACAGTCCACAATTCAAATCGTTGGGCTCAATAGATTGGGCCCGTGACAGTGAAGGCCCAACAGTGTGCGTGTAAACGATGGTCTCGAGTCGCAACGGAGATCTCGAGTCGCAACCGGAGATTACGAGTCGCAACAGCTGGTTGCGAGTCGCAACGGTGATCTCGGTTCATCATGGTCTGGTTACGAGTCGTAATCTGACTCGCAACCGTGGTTGCGGTTCGTGCAGTTTGGTCTCGAGTGGGGTTCCGACTCGCAACAAGCGATGCCGAGTCGCAACCGTGTGTGTAACGACTTTTCCTGATTTCATGCAATTCATTTAGGCAATTCAATCATCGTTGACAGTTTCCAAAAATCAATTATCACTAACAGTTTGCCATTCAAGAATTCATCGATCAAACAGGGAAATAAATCATCAATTCTTATGAACCCTCATAATCCCACTTATGAACAACAACAATATTCATAACACTCAATCACATTATGATCCGATTTCATGAATGTTAACTCGAATTGCATAACTACACAGCCAATCAACAAGACATTATCATTAACATCATCAACAACAAATCCGATTATATAACCTGTCCGGCCGATTAACAAACATCGCTATAATAAGTACTCGCATCCAACATCAACAACCAATCAATTTTACTAACATACGCCCTAGTTACATCGCATAACAGAATGATAGCAATCATGGCATCACATATAATCGAACATGAATTCAAACAAACATACTAACCGGTTACAAGTAACGAGATGTGATCCGAACAAGAGGGTGATCGGATGGCCTTGTGCCGTCGGTTCCTAAACAAGCCGAGAGAGAGAGAGACGAGATAGAGAGCAAAGCTTCTAGGGTTTGTGTGTGAGTGCTTGATTTGCAAAAGTGGTAAAACAAAACCCCTAACTTGGTTTTGTGTGTGTTGCGAGTGGGGAGTGGGCCGAGCCCACTTGGTTGTCTAATGGTCCGCGTGCACAAGGAGTGGCCCAAAGGGCTTTGTGTGGCCGGTTTGTGTAGTTTGGGCTCGTGCAACACATAACATTCATACACACACAACACACGTAAACAAATATTCATTTAAAATCATATAATTCAGTTCTCATGAGCACGTAACGTTACATCAAAGCAAGTCTAAAGTTCGAGTTGTCACATTATCCCCAACTAATTGGAAATTTCGTCCCGAAATTTGGTATGCACTCACTGAGGAAGCTAGGTAAACTGTACTGTTCACTGATTTTCCTGGGGTGTCACATCCTCCCCCCGTTGATCTGGAATTTCGTCCCGAAATTCCGAAGTAGTAGCTTCAGCCTCAGTAGTGGTTGCCTGGTTCCCGAATAACTGGGGGTACTTTTCTGTCATCCTGTTTTCGCGTTCCCAGGTGTACTCTGGGCCACGTTTGGAGTTCCAACGAACTCGGACAAGAGGGATTCTCTTGTGTTTGAGGACCTTCACATCCCGGTCCGTGATTTCGACTGGTTCCTCGACGAACTGCAACCGCTCGTCGATAGTGAGTTCCTTAAAAGGAATGATAAGATTTTCATCTGATAGGCACTTCTTTAGGTTCGATACATGAAAGACATTGTGAACTGCCCCGAGTTCAGCTGGTAATTTCAACTTGTAGGCTACCTTGCCAATCTTTTCTATGATTTCGAATGGTCCGACGTATCGCGGATTCAGTTTACCCCGTTTGCCAAAACGAACTACACCCTTCCAGGGTGAGACTTTCAATAAAACCCGGTCCCCGACCTCAAATTCCAATGGCTTTCTACGCTTATCTGCGTAGGCTTTCTGACGGTCTCGTGCTGCCGCCATGCGTTGTCGTATCTGTGCAATCTTTTCTGTGGCGTCCACTACAATCTCTGGACCCGTAATCTGACTATCTCCCACCTCTGCCCAACAGAGAGGTGACCGGCATTTACGCCCGTACAATGCCTCGAATGGAGCGGCTTGAATGCTGGTGTGATAACTGTTATTGTAAGAAAACTCCACCAAAGGGAGGTGCTTTTCCCAGCCGTTGCCGAAATCGATGACGCATGCCCGAAGCATGTCTTCAAGAGTTTGAATCGTACGCTCAGACTGTCCATCCGTCTGAGGGTGGTATGCTGTGCTCATGTCTAGTCGTGAGCCAAAGGATTTATGCATTGCTTGCCAAAGTTCTGACGTGAATCGTGCGTCGCGATCCGAAATGATGGACGTGGGCACCCCGTGCCTCGAGACAACTTCTTTAAGATAGACGTCTGCAAGTGTGGAGAACTTGTCCGTTTCCTTAATCGGCAGGAAGTGTGCAGACTTAGTGAGTCGATCAACTATGACCCATATCGTATCGTTCCCACGCTGGGATCTAGGTAGGCCTGTAACGAAATCCATGGAAATTTCTTCCCATTTCCACTGAGGTATCTTAGGCTGCTGAAGTAGACCAGCTGGTTTCTGATATTCGACCTTGACTCTTGCACATGTCAAGCATTTTCCAACATACGTAGCAATGTGGGCCTTCATACTAGGCCACCAATAGGTAGTGCTGATATCGTGGTACATTTTATCCGACCCTGGATGTACCGAATAGCGAGACTTGTGTGCTTCATCCATCACAAGTTCGCGTAGACCGCCATAGAGTGGGACCCAAATCCGGCCCGTTACATAGTAGGCACCGTCTGCCTTCTGTTCCATTTGCTGTCGTGAGCCGCGTAAGGCTTCAGCCATGACGTTTTCGGGCTTCAGTGCTTCTGTCTGAGCATTTCGTATCTGTGCAGGAAGGCTAGACTGGATCGTAAGCTGTAGCGCTCGCACGCGCTTCGGTAAGGTGTCCTTTCGACTAAGGGCGTCAGCCACAACATTGGCTTTGCCTGGATGGTACTTGATAGCGCATTCGTAATCGTTCAGTAATTCGACCCATCGCCGTTGACGCATGTTCAAATCCTTCTGCTTAAGGATATGCTCGAGACTCCTGTGATCGGTGTAAATCGTGCACCTGGTACCGTACAGGTAGTGTCGCCATATCTTAAGCGCGAAAACAACAGCTCCCAGCTCTAAATCGTGCGTCGTGTAGTTCCGTTCGTGAACCTTGAGTTGACGAGAGGCGTAAGCAATAACCTTGTCGCGCTGCATTAACACACATCCCAATCCCCGAATGGATGCATCACAATATACTACGAAGTCTTCTGTGCCCTCTGGCAATGAGAGAATAGGTGCGCTGCAAAGCCTATCTTTTAAGTGCTGAAAAGCAGTCTCCTGGGGCTCTCCCCAGCGATAGGTAACACCCTTCTGTGTCAGTAGCGTAAGCGGCTGAGCAATCTTCGAGAAATCCTTGATAAACCGTCTGTAGTAACCTGCCAGACCCAAGAATTGGCGTATCTCTGTCGGTGTACGCGGTGCAGGCCAGTTTCTGACCGAATCTACCTTGGATGGATCGACATGTATCCCATCCTTGTTCACTACGTGGCCTAAGAAGTGGACTTCACGAAGCCAGAAGTCGCATTTAGAAAGCTTGGCGTACAACTGTTCCTTCCGAAGGAGTTCCAAAATAAGACGAAGATGCTGCTCGTGTTCCTCCCGACTCTTGGAGTAAATCAGAATGTCGTCGATAAATACTATGACGAACTTGTTGAGATAGGGTTTGCACACCCTGTTCATAAGATCCATAAATACAGCAGGCGCGTTCGTTAACCCAAATGGCATGACGAGAAACTCGTAGTGACCGTAACGAGTTCTGAAAGCTGTCTTGGAGACGTCCTCATCCCGGACTCTCAGCTGATGGTACCCCGACCTTAAGTCTATCTTCGAATAGTAGCACGACCCTTGCAACTGGTCGAATAAGTCGTCTATGCGTGGAAGAGGATAACGGTTCTTCACCGTCACCTTGTTGAGTTCACGGTAGTCGATGCACATTCTGAACGTACCGTCTTTCTTCTTCACGAAAAGCACTGGAGCTCCCCAAGGCGAAGAGCTTGGTCGTATGAAACCCTTTTCCAAGAGTTCTTGCAGTTGCTTTGACAATTCCTCCAATTCCGATGGAGCTAGACGATATGGTGCGCGGGCTATGGGTGCTGCTCCTGGAGTGAGCTCGATCTGAAATTCGACCTGACGATGAGGCGGTAGGCCAGGTAAGTCTTCAGGAAACACCTGAGGGTAATCGCGTACAATTGGAATATCCTCCAATTTCTTTTCCTTTGCTGATGCGTCTGTAACGAGAGCCAGAATGGCTGTGTGCCCCTTTCGTAAACATTTCTGAGCCTTCAAGAAAGAGATGATGCCAACCACAGCACCACTCTTGTCACCTTGCACTTCTAGAGGTTCCTGACCAGAACGAGGAATGCGAATAACCTTTTCGCTGCATAAGATTTCTGCCTGGTGTTGGGATAACCAATCCATCCCAATCACGACGTCGAAACTACCCAAAACTATGGGAATGAGGTCGATAGTGAAAGCTTGACCAGCTAGGATAAGATTACAACCTTGAACTACGTGCGTGGCTTCTAGACTTTTACCGTTAGCTAACTCTACTACATGTTTGGCGGGTAAAAGTGTTGGTGCACGTTTTAGCAGTTGACACATTTTCACAGACATATAGCTTGTATCCGCACCCGAATCAAATAAAACAGTAACGTAAATATTGTCAAGGAGAAACTTACCCATGACAACGTTGGGATCGTTCACTGCGTCGCCTCGACCTAGCACAAAAGCACGACCACGAGCTTCATTGCCGTTGTTGTTGTTTCCACCGTTGTTGTTCCCGTTGCCCTGGTTATTGTTGTTGCGATTCTGGTTCAACTGAGGGCAATCGCGTTTGAAGTGACCTTCAGCCCCACACTGGAAACATCCCCGGTTTCCACGCTGTGGCTGTTGCTGCTGCTGCTGGTTCTGTGGAGCTGGTTGCTGAGGCTGCTGATTCTGATTCGCAGGACGAGGGCTCCTGCAGTCTTTGGCCTCGTGACCCATCTTAAGACACCTTTGACAACGACCCTTGTTACATGGGCCGTGGTGATGCCTGTTGCAGTTGTGGCACCTGGGTTGACTACCCTGATATCTCCTCTGTCTGTGACTACCAGAGGATTGCTGACTAGGACTCTGGTAGTGATCGATCTTCTGCTGCTGAGCTTGTGGCTGAACAATCGCTGAACCTTTGCTGGAATCCCCATCCCACTTTCTTTTACTGTCACCAGTTGTAGCAGGAGTAACTGAGGTGGTGACGTTAGCAGTAGCGTTAACACGCTTGGGCAGTTTATTCTGATCAACTGCCTGATCGGTGATACGGTGAGCGAGACGTTGAATTTCCTGTATGTTTTCGAGGTTAGCCGACGTCACGTGGCTCTGAATTTCTGGCGCCAATCCCTTGAGGTACAACTCAATGCGCTTGTATGGAGGGTCCACCATAGTTGGACACAGAACGGCCAGCTCATTAGACCGTTTAGTATACGCCTCGATTTCCGATCCAACCATTTTCAAGTTATACAGCTCGTCTTCTAGCTTGTGAATATCTTCCCGCGTGCAATACTCACGCTTGATGAGTTCCTTGAAATCGTTCCATGGGGTGGCGTTAGCAGCTGCCAACCCTAAGATCTGGACTTGGGCGTTCCACCAAGTCAATGCTATCCCTTCCAAAGTACCGGTAGCAAACTTGACCTTGCGAGCCTCAGGGCACTCGCACATTTCGAATACTGATTCTAGCTTCTCGAACCAGTGGAGGAGTCCCACTGCTCCTTCTGTGCCGCTGAAAGAGTTCGGACGACAGTCCATGAAGTTCTTGAACGTGCAGACAGGCTGCTGCGCGTGTTGACCTAATGTGTACGAATAGGACGAGAGTTAAATACGAGCGTTAATGTAGGATCTAAAGATCCTAGTGTGTGCCTATACTGCAGGATATACTACCTGCTTGAGCTGCTGCAACTGCCGCAGCAACTTGAGCTTGAACAAGAGCCTCTAGCTGGGCTTGTGTCATGTTGATTCGTCCAGACATGATCTTCATAGTAACAAGTAGCATACGTAAGAATGGTTCGCGGGTAGGGCGATGACAGAAAAGCGTAGGCATATAGGTGTTCTCATGAAATCAAAGCATGTGTATCTAAGCGTAATGCGAGCAAAGTTCTAAACAATTCTAGCATACAGGCAATAAACATAAACCTTATTACCTAAGATGTCGAGTCTTGCACGTGGAGCGAAGCGTCGTTGTGGATCATTGAGAGCACTGTTCTGGTTATAGTCCGGTTTTAATAAAAACGTTTTCCCCATATTAAAACCAAGTTCTCTATAACCAATGGCTCTGATACCAATCTGTCACACCCCCAAAATCCACCCGCGGAGTACCACCGCTTGGGAGCGTGACTGACCAGGATCAAGCCATCAATCATATCAAACCATAGCATTTAATACAAAAGTAAATAGTGTAAATCATCGTGACATGATTGATGTTTCAAAACCAACATCGTTAAGTAGCGGAAGCATAGTAATGTATCTCAAAATGATTATAAGTTCACATAAAGTTCATGATCCATATCCCACAACGACCTGCTCCTCTCTTGTGCAAGCTCCATCATGTACCTAAGGTCCTGCAAGGCATGCAGCAAATAATCAACAAACTAGTTGAGCGAGTTCACAGAAAGTAAGTTCATAGTGTAATGCATAAGTATAGCTAGTGGGGGCTTCCCATACTAGTGTGTAATAAAAGTGGGGGCTTCCCATGTTCATCCTGGTTAATGAGGGCTTCTCATTAACGGTACTTACTAGACTAACTTCCGACCATGTGTTCTTCTTTACCGAGAACAGGAAAACGTACAGGGTCACGTAGGCTTTACGTGACGTGCCCTTCCCCGAGGACAGTGGTACGCGTGGGGGCTACGTAGGCTTTACGCAGCGTGGCCTTCCGACCTGGAAGCCAGTAGATGGTATTGGGTTACGTAGGTTTTACGTAACGTGTCCTTCCCGACCCGGGAGACATATGGCAAAAGATCTGGGTTACGTAGGCTTTACGTAACGTGTCCTGACTAACCTGAGGACGATGGTCTATAGTCTGGTATATGCGTAAGTACGAGTAATCATTCCATTTCATCATATCCAACCCAATTCCCAACCCGGGAATCCCATGCCTTGGCTGTGTGAACTCACCTTGGTTTGCTCGGCAGATACACAAGGAATATAAGTAGCAAGTAAATGGTCACTCACGTCCTATCAGGGTTATTATACGAGTCAGGTTTGTATATAGCACGTATATAGTAATCACGTATAGTCATGGCAAGCATGTACGCACGAAAGCAGATAAGACATAGCATGTGAGGATCCAATTGTCTAAGTCCAACAATACCCGGCCCAATAACATAACAGTTCAGATTCTCAATCGGCCCAATTAGTAAACGTATGCTGGTCCAATAACAAACAGTCCACAATTCAAATCGTTGGGCTCAATAGATTGGGCCCGTGACAGTGAAGGCCCAACAGTGTGCGTGTAAACGATGGTCTCGAGTCGCAACGGAGATCTCGAGTCGCAACCGGAGATTACGAGTCGCAACAGCTGGTTGCGAGTCGCAACGGTGATCTCGGTTCATCATGGTCTGGTTACGAGTCGTAATCTGACTCGCAACCGTGGTTGCGGTTCGTGCAGTTTGGTCTCGAGTGGGGTTCCGACTCGCAACAAGCGATGCCGAGTCGCAACCGTGTGTGTAACGACTTTTCCTGATTTCATGCAATTCATTTAGGCAATTCAATCATCGTTGACAGTTTCCAAAAATCAATTATCACTAACAGTTTGCCATTCAAGAATTCATCGATCAAACAGGGAAATAAATCATCAATTCTTATGAACCCTCATAATCCCACTTATGAACAACAACAATATTCATAACACTCAATCACATTATGATCCGATTTCATGAATGTTAACTCGAATTGCATAACTACACAGCCAATCAACAAGACATTATCATTAACATCATCAACAACAAATCCGATTATATAACCTGTCCGGCCGATTAACAAACATCGCTATAATAAGTACTCGCATCCAACATCAACAACCAATCAATTTTACTAACATACGCCCTAGTTACATCGCATAACAGAATGATAGCAATCATGGCATCACATATAATCGAACATGAATTCAAACAAACATACTAACCGGTTACAAGTAACGAGATGTGATCCGAACAAGAGGGTGATCGGATGGCCTTGTGCCGTCGGTTCCTAAACAAGCCGAGAGAGAGAGAGACGAGATAGAGAGCAAAGCTTCTAGGGTTTGTGTGTGAGTGCTTGATTTGCAAAAGTGGTAAAACAAAACCCCTAACTTGGTTTTGTGTGTGTTGCGAGTGGGGAGTGGGCCGAGCCCACTTGGTTGTCTAATGGTCCGCGTGCACAAGGAGTGGCCCAAAGGGCTTTGTGTGGCCGGTTTGTGTAGTTTGGGCTCGTGCAACACATAACATTCATACACACACAACACACGTAAACAAATATTCATTTAAAATCATATAATTCAGTTCTCATGAGCACGTAACGTTACATCAAAGCAAGTCTAAAGTTCGAGTTGTCACATGAAGTGCTAAAACACCCCAACTTAGAGAACAAACTCAGAATTCAAGTGGGGAGAAATGAAGTTGGGTTGGGTATTTATAGGAAATCCACAACCGTTAGGATCGTTTCTTGTTCCCCAAGCGTTTAATCTCGGCCCTA
The DNA here is from genome assembly GCF_002127325.2 of Helianthus annuus. Taxonomy (NCBI): domain Eukaryota; kingdom Viridiplantae; phylum Streptophyta; class Magnoliopsida; order Asterales; family Asteraceae; genus Helianthus; species Helianthus annuus. The sequence continues at coordinate 84,407,927 of NC_035434.2, forward strand.
CACTTGTACCCACTGATTTGGAATACTATGGGCATCAAAAACCAGCCCATAGATTGCTCAAACCATGTGCAAAACAATGGGGAACAGCTGGGTTTTAAAAAATAAAGTTTGCTGATCTGGGGAGGCTTTACGGACCGTAAGCACATGCCCATACGGTCCGTAAGGGACCTGCAGACCAGCACTTTCATAAAATGACAGTTTAGCCCCTGAACTTGCAAAATTTGCATTTCGGCTCATTTTTGACACGTTTAAGCCCCGTTAACCTCATTTCAAGGCTCTAAAATGAAGTTAAAGTATAGGGAACTCAAAACATGCTCAAAAATATCTCGGATGTCGGTTCGTTTGGTCGTACGGTTGCGTTGTTCGGTTAATTACGACGGGAGTCGCAACAAATGCAAAAACGGTCCAAATTGCGCGACGAATGGATTTTTATTATGCCAAACACTAAAACATAATATTTTAATGCTTACATAAATTTTTGGATGTCCGGATGTATTCAGAACGTAAGATATGCGCGAAAATGCAAACTTGTGCACTTTTTGACGCTTTTAGTCCTTATTGATCAATAAAGTTTATTTTAGCATACCGAACCCCTCAAAGCCTATTTCTAAGCTATGTAAAGGTTATTTAGGGTATATTTAACTTATGATCAAGTTCCGGAGTGTTCGTTATTATACGAATCGGTATAGTTTCGCTATTTGACACAATAGTCCCTGCGATCGAACAAAGTTGATTTTAACACACCAAACCATCCAGAACTTATTTCTAAGTTATGTGGAGGTTGTTTAAGATATGTTAAGCCTATTTCACTACTTCGGAGTGTTTGTTGCATTAAACTGGTTATATTTACACATTAGAGTGCGTATAACCTTCCAGAAAGCGATTTAGAGCTTGAAATTGGAATCGAGTCGAATTGTAAAATTACCAAACACAATACACACAAAACACATATAATAACACCAAAGCACATTGTTTTATTAATAATCAACATTGTTTTTCATCGTACGGAGATTACAGAGCACAGTTGTCACATGAAGAAGCAACCGTTGGAAATGACTCCGTTTGTTCATTTTCGTTTCTGAAGAATATCCGTTGAAGGAAATGAATATCCATTTGATTATCCTTTCATTTCTGTTTCTGAGGAAGCATCTGTTGAAAATGACTCCGTCCATTCATTTTCGTTTCTGAAGAATGTCCGTTAAGGAAATGATAGGATTATCCCTTGCATATCTCTGGTGGTTATTTGACACAAAGTCACGGACATAATCCTACGAATAAATTTCGGGACGAAATTTCCTAAAGTAGGGGAGACTGTGACACCTGTGTCACTTTAACCATCAAACAAATACCAAACCAATGAAATATTGTATTTCATACTTGGGATTTTGTGTAAATATGTGTATCGTTTGCACATATTAATTCTTGTTCGATTTCGGGCTCTAAATCGCTTTCTGGAGAGTTATAAGCGCACTGATGCGTAAATATAACCAGTTTAATGCAATAAACATTCCGGAATAGTGACATAGGCTTAACATACCTTAAATAACCCTTACATAACTTAGAAATAAGTTTTGGATGGGTTTTTATGCCGAAATCAAGTTTATTCGCTTACAGGGACTAAAATTGACAAACTGCGAAAGTATGCCAATTTGAACTGTAACGAACATTCCGGAACAAGATCATAAGTTAAACACACCTTAAATATCCTTTACATAGCTTAGAAATAGGCTTTGAGGGGTTCGGTGTGCTAAATTAAACTTTATGCTCATTCAGGGACTAAAAGCGTCAAAAAGTGCATAAGTTTGCATTTTCGTGCATAACTTACATTCTGAATACATCCGGACATCCAAAAATTTTTGTAAGCATTAAAATATTATGTTTTAGTGTTTGGCTTGACAAAAATCCATTCGTCGCGCAATTTGGACCGTTTTTGCGTCCGTTACGACTTCCGTCGTAATTAACCGAACAACGCAATCATACGGCCAAACGAACCGACATCCGGCATATTTTTGAGCATATTTCAAGTTCCCTATACTTTAACTTCATTTTAGAGCCTTGAAATGGGGTTAACGGGGCTTAAACGTGCCAAAAATGCATCTAAATGCAAGACTCTCAAGTGCAGGGGCTAAACTGTCAACTTTGAAAGTTGCTGGTCTGCAGACCAGCATACGGTCCGTAAGGGGAGGACCATACGGTCCGTAAGGCTTCCCCAGATCAGCAGAAATGTGTTCCAGCTATTTCCAGCCTGTTCCAGCTGTTTTGGTGGGTTGCAAATGGTTTTCTAACTTACTAGGGGCTGGTTTTGGGTGCCCATTGTATTGCAAATCAGAGGGTACAAGTGTAGGGATGAGATTTAAGCTCGGGAATCGAGGAACGATCCTTATGGTTGTGCCTATCCTATAAATACCCAACCCATTTGCCCATCTTTCCCCACATTTGATCTAAGTTTTTCTCTAAGCGGTTGTGTTTGTGCACTTCCTACCTGAGATTACTTGGAATCAAACCTTGCGGGGACCTTTTGTAAGTATTCTTTCGCGTTTTTCATTCGATTTAGCATTTAAGTCAAAATGCGTTTGACTTTCTGCATTGACCAGTTTATGGTCAACGCGAAGTTCGTTTGAATTTCATAACGTGAGCGTAATCACGATGGTTATAGTCCCTAGTGACTATACCTACTGATTACCACGTTATCTAGGCTCAGTGATGAGTCGTAGTTTCGGCCAAAATGCGTTTTCTCGCGTATTTTGTAACCAAACTACTCTAGAGTATCAAAACCGTTTGTTTTGATACCAAACCTGTTTTCTAACTTTACTAAACATGTTCTAGCATGTTTAGCTCGTCGCTTTTAGAATTGTGCTTGTTTAGGGTCGCAAAGATAAGCGATCTAATCAATCGCTTATACTTTCGAACCCGACCCATTTGGTCGATCATTAGGATCCGACCAAACACTTTAGGTGACCATAGTTGTATAGGGGATAACCTTCCGAGGTTATACCTTATGGTCACATCGTTTAAGTAGTTGTATGATAAGTAGTTCTTATGCCTTAGGAAAATTACCAAAATACCCTTTTTGCCCCAAAATTCATTTTAAGCCTACGTAACGTAATTTTTGACATCTAAACTAATTTAACAACAATATTAAACATGTTAAGGCATATCTTGCTTGTCATAGGACTAGTTAGGCGTTCCGAATGCGTTTTACGCAAACGACGCGTCAAAGTAGCGTAAGCTACCTAAACGGGTCGTAATGGGTCGTAAGCACTTAGGTTAGGTTTCATTTTAGTATGTAGGCTTTGTTAAACCATATCATGTGAGTTCCCATACTCATTTGGTTTACGAAACCTCATACTATCCAATCTCCCGATTTAGGTCCGGTTATTTATGTAGTTATATATATAGGGTGCCGTTTGATTCCGTGATCTTCTAGTTTTGCTTGGTGGTTATCTTAGGACTTCTAAGTAATCTGAAGTGAGTACATAGACCCCTCTTTTACTGTTTTTCAAACATTTTGGGGTGAAACACATGTGCCTACTTGTTACTTTCATGATTTCATGCTTTTATATCATATACTTGCTATGTTCATTAGTACACTATTAGTACATGATTTCATTATGTTTTTGCTATGTATGCCCATTGTGTGCATACTTAGTACATCGTTTTACATAACATTTCATGCTATGTATGTTCATCATACTTAGCACATTTTACATCACATGCTATGTATGCCCATTGTGTGCATACTTAGTACATCGTTTTACATAACATTTCATGCTATGTATGTTCATCATACTTAGTACATTTTACATCACATGCTATGTATGCCCATTGTGTGCATACTTAGTACATCGTTTTACAAGACATTTTATGCTTGGTATCATGCTATGTATGTCCATCCGTCGCATACTTAGTACATTGTTTGTGCATTCTTACCTATGGTTTGGCTGTTACATATTTCACTTGCCATACATGACATTATGTTTACACATTACTTGATTAACATTTGACAACGGTTTAGACATGGGCAATTTACATTGGTAGTTTATGTGAGTAAGTGATTTGAGTAACGAGACGTGTGTAATGTGATACAAGCATGGTGGATACGCCGCTGGTACTTCCTATATATAAGTGCTTCTATTATATTACATGGCGTAGCGTTATTTAAATCATTCATTTGGATTTATACATTTTTACACAAATAACATATTTTTCACAAGACATTGTTTTTACAAAACAGTTTGTTTTATACAAATTCATTTTTACTTGGTTATTCATTTAACCTTACATCATTCTTTTAACTATACATATCTATCATCGATTTTCAAACGTTTTATAAAAGCAAACACTTAAACCGGATTCATGACAAGTTTTTGGCTAAACATTTTCTTAAACCTAAGTCATGGATCCTATTTTTCATAAAACCTATGTACTCGCCGGCATTTTTATGCTGACGTATTTTCACATGTGTTTCAGGTACAATAGTTGATGATGTTTGATGATGATATTGATGCATGCTCACATAGGATTGGACGAGGCCTTAGTGACATTAAAAGATGCAAGACTAATTAATTTTGTTATGTTTCTTTATTTTTAAGACATTGTAACTCATTTAATTCAATAAAACGAAATTTGTTTAATCCATGGTTGTGAAACAATGATTCTGTTACAACACTCCCCGACGTTTCCGCCATGTTTTGTTGTTTTACGTGGTCGGGGTGTGACATAACGGAAGTAGTTACCGTCAATTAGATGATAAGACTAATTGACAAGATCTTCAAGAACATGATGTTGCAATGATCGAAATCGTCTAAGAGGAAGATTGCAAGAGAAGATTAGAGAGAGAATGGAAGATAATGGTATTAGGAAAGTTATAATGATAGGTTGGGTATTTGTTTTGTTAATTGGGTATCCAAAACTAAAATATAAAAAGGTTGAGAGAGTGTGTGAAAAAAAGGTGTGAAAAATCAAGTGAGGAGAAATCTGGGAGTGACAAGTGTCCCCTATAGGTTTCTTATATATATATATATATATATATATAAATATATATATATATATATGTATATATATATGTATATATATATATATAATATAAATCAATCCTCAATCAATCAATCTACTAAAACAAAAAGCTTGAGAATAGTAACTTTGTTAATCCTGACCGTCCATTATAAATCACAGATAATTGCTACATGGCGGTATGCTGATGGTTGTTATGTTTTTTCCTTTTCTCCACTACGATTATTGTATTTAAACATTTTGTTTATTTTGCTTCACTGATGTACTTGAGTTGTTAGTTGTAGTGGGTTCAGCGTGGTGTCCTTCCTAACTTGATGATCTGTAATTTTGGAACGAAGTGGAGTAGGGTCATTTCTAGGGTTTTAAGGTGGAAGTACTTGGTGACAATGTGAAACTACTACAAACCCGACATCACTCATCTGCAGCCTTTCCAAATGAACCAAATCAAATAAGTTGATTCAGCGTTGCCAGAATCTCACGCATTATGTTAATACTAATGTTATCATTATACCTATATTTTGGATAAAACCCTGCTTCAATACTACTAACATCATCTTCCAACTCCTTATACGGTTGCATCACATCAGCTACCGTCTTTCCGGGAACCATCTCCGCCACCTGCTGCCATCGATCAGTTGTGTCATTATCGAACTTCGCCAGACCATTTTCGAACAATTTATTCTCAACTGGAGTCCAAATTGTGCTCTTTAAGCTCTCATCCATCATCAAACTTGTCGAATTCGATACGATATCGGTTTCCCACTTCATTCAAGCTCAAGTTTCCTCAAATTGAAGTCAACTCTTCCATAGAGTGAAAACCAGGGGAGCTAATGTTTTATAGCACAATTTGGAAAGGCTACAGATGAGTGATGCTGGGCTTATAGCAGTTTCACTTTGTCAAAATTTGGGGGAGAAGTGATGAGAGAGAGAGGAGAGAGAGAAGAGAGAGATAGAGAGAGAGGGGGGAGAGTTTTTATATTTATCAGTGTTTTACATATAGTCCTTGAATAATAATTTATTGTAAAATAGCCCCTGAAAGATAAAATGACAAACATGCCCGACTAAATTAGGGCTAAAGGACATAATGTGCAGGATTTTAAAACGTTAAGGAAAAAACTCGTCAAATTTGAAGGCAAAGGACACCGTCTGTAATTTGGTACAAATATAAAGGACAAAACTTGTAATTTACTAGTTTCATAATAATAATATGTGATCTGTTTAATCGAAATGCCTATATCATGTAAAATGTAGCTTTAGTTTATTAGTAATATCATTTGTTGTTTCGAGTTTTTGTTTAGATTACTTGCTATGACATGATTCCACTAAAACATTTGCTAACTTTGTGTAAGTACTTATATGTTATTCTTCTGCTTAATACATACATGTCTACTCGTCCTGCATCTATGCCTGAAAGTTCTTCGTCTTAATTGCAAACTATCAATGTATGTCATGTCGACCGTCACGTCATACTATCCATCAATCCTATATGCCAAACAATCCACCATCGTGGCAAAGCCTTGACACTCGTCACTTTGAATTTTCATTTGCAGCATTAATAAAGCCAAATAAGTGAGTGATACATGACTGTTGTATGTCTATAAAGACCGTATCTCAGTTCACATATGAAGTGTTTTTCATTTTTTTTATTATTATTATGGAAAGATTAGATTAGAATATCTGATTTTGATCATGTCAAGGCACTACAGGAAAGTGAGTTTTATCAAGATGTAAAAACTACAACAACACAATGGCACAAGCAGATCCAAAATATGGTTCCTATAATTCTTCCATGGGTCAATAAGGAGGTAAGTTTGATAGAGCAACTACACCGAAACAGCGAAACCAATGGATTTCCAGATCGTGGCAACACATTTGTAAAATCAAATAATCTTATTTCATAAGCTCTTTTAACATTTGTGCAGTGGCGAATAAGATGGTCCATCAAAAATAAGTTGTAACCTGTTTATTGAATGAATTTGTGCATGTGTAGAGTATTTTGGGCTTTACTATTTCATTGACAGAATGGCATCCAGCTGAGGAAAAGGTTAGTAATGAAGTGTTTTTTATAGAATCGAAAGTTAGCTTGGTCATCAAAATTTTTGTACAGTGTTTTCGATTTTTAGTTCAGAACTGTAGCAAACGATGGATGTATAATATATTCGGCGCTTTCGTTATTCGTTTTTATTAATGATCTTCTCACGTCTTTTATGAAGATTTGAAGCAATTCCATCAATGGGCTAGCCATTTGTTAAAGCAACAAGAGTTTGGCAGAGGGAAGGTCCGGGATCAACTCTAAAAGATAGCTCCTTGATTGGAATCTGCAACCAAAGAACACCGTTAGCCTTAACGCGACAGATGGCCTCCCGCGTTTGTACTCCGGCATGAGAATCAGTAGAATGATCTTGAGAGTCTTAGCAAAGAGAATGGATAAAAGTTTAAGAGAGAGAGTGAGAGATTAACTTACTTTCGACTGAACAAGAGTCTCCTTTTGTAGGCAGATTGTTCTGCCCCAAGGAGCCCCATTCCAGCTTAGCACCTTCTAGTAGGGCTGACAATTTTGACACGAACACAATAACACGACACGAACCTACACGAAGTTATCATGTTTCGTGTTTGACCTTAACAGGTTTCGTGTCTAAAACAGGTCGACACGATAAGACCTTAACAGGTTTCGTGTCTAAACAGGTTAAAACCCGTTAACCTATTAAGACCCATTAAGTACATGTTAATAATTAAAAATAAAAAAAAATATTATATGTGGGTGTGGAGATGGGGTTATCAATCGTGGTCCCTGAGATGAATTATACACAAACACACGCGTTCTTTTTCCACAATCCAATCCCTGAGTTTTAAATCTCTCTCACAAACACCACCATTCCCTATCCGGTTCACAACTTCCCCAATTTGGTCGTGTTCATGTCTTAAACAGGTCGTTTTCGTGTCTTAAACAGGTCGTATGATACATTGGTAATTTTTTTCGTGTCTTAACAGGTCGTTTCGTGTAACCTGTTTATTAACATGTGACATCTGTGCTTGTAATCATTGTAAACAATTCAGTTATCAATAAAATAAAGTTATTTGATCCCAATATTTGTTTATTTGTGTTTGATGTTTTTCATGTTTTGACTTTTATCCGATTTCAAACTCTATATCGTTTTCTGGAAAATTATACGCAAACTGGTGCGTAAACGTAATCAGTTAAACGCGACAAATACTCCAGAACATCAATTTATGCTTAACATACCTTAAATAACCTTTACATAATTAGAAATATGTTTTGAAGGCTTTGGTATGGCAAAATCTAGTTTATTCGCTTACAGGGACTAAAACTGACAAACTGCGAAAGTATTCCGATTTGAACTGTAATAAACATTCCGGAACATGCCCATAAGTTAAACACACCCTAAATATCCTTTACATAGCTTAGAAATAGGCTTTGAGGGGTTCGGTGTGCTAAAATAAACTTTTGGGTCATTCAGGGACTAAAAGCGTCAAAAAGTGCATAAGTTTGCATTTTCGTGCATAACTTACGTTCTGAATACTTCCGGACATCCAAAAATTTATGCAAGCATTAAAATATTTTATTTTAATGTTTTGCATGAGAAAAATCCATTCGTCGCGCAATTTGGATCGTTTTTCGCGCATCTGCGCATTCCGTCGTAATTAAGCAAACATCGCGATCGTACGGCCAAACGAACCGACATCCAAAATATTTTTCGGCATGTTTTGAGTTCCCTACACTTTAACTTCATTTTAGAGCCTTGAAATGAGGTTAACAGGGCTTAAACGTGCCAAAAATGGGCCAAAATGCATGTTTCTGAAGTTCAGGGACTAAAACTGTCATTTCTGAATAGTCAGCCAGGCGGGCCGCGTAAGTCTCTATGAGTATCTTACGCAGGCCGTGTGAGAGGCCCAGTAACAGAAAACCAGTTTCTGAAACAGCAGCTGGTATTCATTGAATTTGGACATGCTTTTGATCAATCTAGGGGCAAATTTTGATGGTTTTCTAGCACCCCTTGTATTACAAAACAATGGGCACAAGTGGAGGGTCTAGATCGAAGCTCGTTTCCCGATAAACGATCCTGATGGTTCTAGAAATCCTATAAATACCCCTCACCCTTTTCCTTCATTCCTCACTTGAATTCTGAGATTTTCTCTAAGTTGGAGTGGTTATCACTTCATACCTGAGAAATACTTGGAATTCAATCTTGCGGGGACCTTCTGTAAGTATTCTTTCGTGTTTTTCGTTCGTTTTAGCATTAAAGTCAAACTGCGTTTGACTTTCTGCATTGACCAGTTTATGGTCAACGCGAAGTTCGTTTGAACTTCATAACGTGAGCGTAATCACGATGGTTATAGTCCCTAGTGACTATACCTACTGATTACCACGTTATCTAGGCTCAGTGACGAGTCGTAGTTTCAGCCAAAATGCGTTTTCTCGCGTGTTTTGTAACCAAACTACTCTAGCATATTAAAACCGTTTGTTTTAATACCAAACCTGTTTTCTAACTTTACTAAACATGATCTAGCATGTTTAGCTCGTCGCTTTTAGAATTGTGCTTGTCTAGGGTCGTAAAGGTAAGCGATCTAAACAATCGCTTATGCTTTCGAACCCGACCCATTTGGTTGGTCTTTAGGATCCGACCAAACACTTTAGGTGACCATAGTTGTATAGGGAATAACCTTCCGAGGTTATACCTTACGGTCACATCGTTTAAGTAGTTGTATGATAAGTAGTTTTTATGCCTTAGGAAAATTACCAAAATACCCTTTTTGCGCCAAAATTCATTTTAAGCCTATGTAACATAACTTTTGACATATAAACTGATTTGTCAACAATATTAAACATGTTAAGGCATATCTTGCTTGTCATAGGACTAGTTAGGCATTCCGAACACATTTTACGCGGACGACGCGTTAAAGTAGCATAAGCGACCTAAACGGGTCGTAATGGGTTAAAAGCACTTAGGATAAGTTTCGTTTTAGTATGTAGGCTTTGTTAAACCATACTACATAAGTTCCCATACTTATTTGGTTTACGAACCCTCGTACTACCCGATCCTCCGTTAAGTCCGTTTATTAATTTAGATATCTATATTAGGTGTCGTTTGATTCCGTGATCTTCTAGCCTTGCTTGGTGGTTATCCTAGGACTTCTAAGCAATCTCAAGTGAGTACATAGTCCCCTCTTTTATTATTTTTCAACATTTTGGGGTGAAACACATGTGCCTACTTGTTACTTTCACTTTCATGTTTTTCGTGTTTTCACATCATATACTTGCTATGTTCATTAGTACATTATGAGTACATGATTTCATTGTGTTTTTGCTACGTATGTTCATTGTGTGCATACTTAGTACATCGTTTTAAATGACATTTCACGCTATGTATGTTCATCATACTTACTGCATTTGTTTTACATCACATGCAATGTATGATCATCATGCTTAGTACATTTTCATCATATGCTTACAATTTGGGTATGACATTTGGTTTGTTTAAGTGGGACCATATACATTTATTAACTTTGATCACGCCGCTCGTTAGTAGGTAATGGTACCATAGGAATTGACAACTCCAGTTCCTGACATCCTGGGTATGGTTGGATGGAAGGAATGACCGAATTCGATTAAACATAACACAGATTGACCTTTAATTTGTTTAAAGGTTTATCACCACAGTCGCAAGGCTTGAATGTATGCATTTTCACAATACCGTATAAATGTTTGTATTCAGTATAGCATGCTTTTTCCACAAAACATAACATTGATTTAAACCATGTTTTACTTCAATACCTTGTTTTGTGCATTTTTTTTTACCTATGGTTTAGTTGATACATATTTCACTTGCCATACATGACATTTTGTTTACACATTACTTGATTGACATTTGACATAGACATTTTGATATTGATATACACATTTCATGGTCTACATTTTGACATAAACATTTTGACGTGGTTTTCACAAAGACATTTCACAAATGGTTTAGACATGGGCAATTTACATTGGTGGTTTGTTTGGGTAAGTGATTTAAGTAACGAGACGTGTGTAATGTGATACAAGCATGGTGGATACGCCGCTGGTACTTCCTATATATAAGTGCTTGTATTATATTACATGTCGTAACGTTATTTAAATCATTCAATTGGATTTATACATTTTTACAAATAACATATTTTTTTTCACAAGACATTTTACAACTTATTTTACTTGGTTATTTATTTAACCATACATTATTCTTTTACTTATACATATCATCTGATTTTATCATTTTTAAACGATTTACAAAACAAAACAATTTACAAGGTTCATGACTAACTTTTATTAAACATTTTTCTTAAACTTAAGTCATGAATCCTATTTTCACAAAACCTATGTATTTCACAGGCATTTTTATGCTGACGTACCTATTTTCACATGTGTTTCAGGAGCTAATGCATAGGACGTTCGTGACACGCTAAGGTGGACTTGGGCCTTAGTGACGATAAAATGGGACTAGACTAGTTTAAACTTGTTATGTACTCTTTGTTTCAGTTGTTCTAAGACAATGTAACTCGTTTGTTTGATCAATAAAATATAACTTTGTATGCCATGGTTGTGAAACAATAATTCTGTTACAACACTCCCCGACGTTTCCGCCACGATTTGATGTTTTACGTGGTCGGGGTGTGACAGAAGAGTTGGTATCAGAGCCAATGGTTATAGGGAATTAGGTTATTAGTAATGCTTTGACCTAGACTATAACCTTTCTAGGACCCCAACACAAGTTGTCTTGTGTTTAGATCTTAAAACATGCACTTCACCTATCCTTAGGTGATCACCAAAACTTGAACCCAATTTTCTAAAACGATTTTTTGAAAAACAATCTTCTGTTTTCAAATGATTTATTATATGGTTTTGAACCCTTTTGATTTTTCAATTTGATTTTGAAACTTTATCATTTGTTTTTGAATAATTCTTTTGGCCTTGTGCCTTCCAAGTTTTCAAAATCTCGTCAAAGTTTTGGGTTCTAAATAGTGTGAACACGTGCAAACTGGAAGGGTGAATGCCTGTACCCTGGGTTTTCTGTCCAAGGCTAGAGTGTTCGTACAAATCCACATAATCGGACCAGTCACTCTTACCTGGGAACTCTTGGGGTGAGTGTTCACTTATAGGCGAGCATGTCTTCGCTAAGCATTATTTATGGACCCATTTACTTTGATTAGTCACTGTGCATCGTTTGTTTGCTTTGTGACACGGACAAATGACCACCATCCTTGCTTTGTTGATTTTGTTTCATCTCATTCTTTTCATCTAATCATCTCACTCGTTTCCTCTCATGTTTTCCTCTTTTTAGCATGCCTCCTCGGCGTGAAAACCCGTTATCTAATGCCGAAATGGCAGACATTCTGGCATAGCACATGGCTGCCGCACTCCCAAACATTATCACTCAGATAAACCAAGCCAACAACAATCAGAACGCTCCTTGTAACTTCAAGAGCTTCAATTCGGCTAAACCACTCACGTTCAGTGGTACTGAGGGGGTAACTGGGCTCCTTCAATGGTTTGAGAGCATTGAGAGTACATTCCGTCATGTTCTGTGTCCTGAAAACCAGAAGGTTGAGTTTACTTCTAGTGTATTTCAGAAGAGGGCGCTTACATGGTGGAACGGGGTTATGAGAGATCGTGGTGCTAGAGTTGCTTTAGCACAAACATGGGCTGAAATGAGAACTCTTATGATGAGGGAGTTTTGTCATCGTCATGAGCTGCGAAAATTGGAGAGGGAATTTGATGATCTGAAACAGGTTAGTGGTGAGCACAGGGCGTATACTGATAGGTATGAAGAGCTGAGCTTATTATGCCCAACAATGGTCACCCCACTCGACAAGGCTATCGAGAGATACATCGATGGTCTACCTGACCGCGTACAAGACATCGTTACTGGTAATAATCCTACCACTGTCCGTCAGGCAATCGAGTTAGCTGCGACGTTGACTGAGTCACAAATTCGAAAGGGTAAGTTGCACAGAAAGGGTGACAAGAAGGGTAAGAAACAGGAGTCTGACAAAGGGGATAGCAAGAAAGGTAAAAACAAGAAGGGGAAGGATTTTGGTTCCTCAAAGGGCTCTAGGAAGCGAAAGGCTTCCCAGAATTTTGCCATCACTGCCCAACAGAACCAGGCAGCTCCCAATCAGTCAGCGAAGCCTCCAGCAAAGAAGCAGTATGAAGGGAATGCACCTTTGTGCAATAACTGCAATAGTCACCATCTACAGCAACTCCTGTGCCGTTTCTGTACCAACTGTGGAAAGTCAGGTCATCTTGCGGAGGTTTGTCGTTCTGCTCGAAATCAGGTTGCTCGAAATCCAGCTCAGCAGGTAGCTCAACTACCTGTTCAACAGCAACCACAAGCTGCATGACCCCACTTTCCTCCTGGTTCGTGCTTTAATTGTGGAGACCTGACCCATTATCGAAACCAGTGTCCAAGGCTGGTTAATGCAAATCAGAATCAGGCTCCAGATCGAGGTCGAGCATTTAATATGAATGTTGTTGAGGCGCAAGCAGACAATGAGGTGGTGAACGGTACGTTCTTTGTTAATAATCAACCTGCGTCTGTTCTTTTTGATTCAGGGGCTGATAAGAGTTTCGTGTCGTTATCTTTTGAGCCATTGCTTCGCGTGTCTAGAACGAAACTAGGTAAGCCTTTGACAGTAGAAGTTGCGAATGGAGAACCCATTGTTCTTGATTCTGTTCTTCGCAACTGCCAATTGAACCTTAACGACCATCTTTTTCCCGTTGACCTCACGCCTATGCAACTTGGTAGCTTCGACATTATTGTGGGTATGGATTGGTTAGCCAAGCATCGCGCAGAGGAAGTTTGTTTTGAGAAGATTGTTCGAGTTCCGCTTTCGTATGGCGAGATTCTACAGGTTCACGGTGAGAAACCTGTTAGTAGCCTCAAGCTTATGTCTTGTTTTGAAGCTCGGAAGTATCTGTGAAAGAACTATGTGGCCTTCTTGGCACATGTTACAACAAATAAGGGCCAAGGTAAGTCTATTCAAGATATCCCTATTGTTCGGGATTATCCGGAACTGTTCCCTGAAGAGTTACCTGGTCTACCTCCTGCACGCCAAGTTGAGTTCCGTATTGACCTCGTACCTGGTGCAAATCCTATTGCCAGAGCTCCATATCGTCTTGCACCATCTGAGATGCAAGAGTTGTCTAAGCAGCTTCAAGAGCTTTCTAACAAAGGTTTCATTCGTCCTAGCTTTTCACCTTGGGGTACTCCCGTTCTTTTTGTCAAGAAGAAGGATGGATCCTTCAGAATGTGTATCGATTATCGTGAGCTGAATAAGCTTACCATCAAGAATCAATATCCCCTACCTCGCATTGATGATCTCTTTGACCAGTTACAGGGTGCTACTTGCTTTTCGAAGATCGACCTTCGTTTTGGGTATCATCAACTTCGTGTGCATGAAGAGGATATTCCCAAGACAGCATTCCACACTCGATATGGGCATTATGAGTTCACAGTCATGCCATTCGGTTTGACCAATGCTCCTGCTGTATTCATGGACTTAATGAATAGGGTCTGCAAGCCTTATTTAGATAAGTTCATCATCGTTTTTATCGATGATATCTTGGTTTATTCTAAGACGCGAGCTAATCATGAGCAACATCTTTCTCTTACTCTGGAACTCCTAAAGAAAGAGCAACTTTTTGCCAAATTCTCCAAGTGTGAATTTTGGCTCAAGGAAGTTAAATTTTTGGGACACATTGTCAACGAACAAGGTATTCATGTAGATCCCTCCAAGATCAGTGCGATTAAGGATTGGGATACGCCTACTACTCCTACTGAGGTTCGTTCTTTTCTTGGTCTTGCGGGTTATTACCGCCGCTTCATCGAGAACTTCTCGAAGATTGCAGTTCCTCTAACTGCTCTAACTCAGAAGAACAAACCCTTTGAATGGGGTTATAAGCAAGAAGAAGCATTTCAGACCTTGAAGTAGAAGCTTTGTAATGCACCTATTCTGACTTTGCCTGTGGGCAATGATGATTTCGTCGTTTACTGTGATGCATCGAAATTGGGTCTTGGCTGTGTTCTGATGCAAAGGAATAAAGTCGTAGCCTACGCATCCAGGCAATTGAAGGTGCATGAGAAAAACTACACCACTCATGATCTTGAGTTGGGTGCAGTTGTCTTCGCTCTCAAAGTCTGGAGACATTATTTGTACGGCACAAAATGCGTGGTTTTCACTGACCACAAAAGTCTTCAGCATATCTTCAATCAGAGAGAACTCAACATGAGGCAAAGACGTTGGGTTGAACTCCTAAACGACTATGATTGCGAAATTCGCTACCACCTTTGTAAAGCGAATGTTGTGGCTGACGCTTTGAGTCGTAAGGAACGTACTAAACTTCATTGCGTTCGTGTTCAATCTGATATTCAAGCTCAATCAGATATTCAAGCACGCATTTCTCAGGCTCAACATGCTTGTGTTTCACAAGATTTGATGGGTAAGGAATTACCCTATCACATTAAACCTGATCTTGTTCTGAAGGAAGATGGATCGTATTATTTCATGGACCGGTTGTGGGTTCCAAGCCAAGATGATCTTCGCACTTTACTTATGGATGAAGCCCATAAGTCTCGTTATTCTATTCATCCTGGC
Source organism: Helianthus annuus (assembly GCF_002127325.2). NCBI lineage: Eukaryota > Viridiplantae > Streptophyta > Magnoliopsida > Asterales > Asteraceae > Helianthus > Helianthus annuus. The sequence continues at coordinate 84,423,590 of NC_035434.2, forward strand.
TCAGACAAGATGTATAAGGATCTTTGTACTCAGTATTGGTGGCCGGGTATGAAGAAAGACATTGCCTTGTACATTTCAAAATGCCTTACTTGTCTCAAGGTTAAGGCTGAACACCAACATCCTTAAGGTCTTTTGGAGCAACCAGAAATCCCAGTTTGGAAATTGGAAAGCATTGCTATGGATCTCATTACCAAACTTCCGCGCACAAAGAAAGGTCATGATGCCATCTGGGTAGTTGTTGATCTTCTTACTAAGTCAGCGCATTTCTTGCCAATCCGTGAGGATTTTTCTGCTGAAAGACTGGCCAAAATCTACGTGGATGAAATTGTATCTCGACATGTTGTTACTTTGAACATTATTTCTGATAAGGATGCTCGCTTCTCTTCTCGATTTTGGAGAACCATGCAATCTGCTATGGGGACCCAACTCAATCTGAGCACAGCATATCATCCACAAACAGATGGCCAAACTGAAAGAACAATCCAGACTTTGGAGGATGTGCTTAGAGCTTGTGTGATCGATTTTGGTGGTAGTTGGGATTCACATCTTCCGTTGATTGAATTCTCCTACAACAACAGTTATCACTCCAACATCAACATGGCTCCTTTCGAGGCTCTCTATGGTCGAAAATGTCGTTCACCAGTCTGCTGGAATGAAATAGGTGAGGATCAGCTTACTGGACCTGACCTCATTCTAAAGACGACTCACAAGGTTAAGAAAGTTCGTGATAACCTACAGACAGCTCGAAGTCGTCAAAAGAGTTAAGCGGACCGACGACGCAAGCCCTTGGAATTCCAGGTCGGTGACCGTGTATTACTTAACGTCTCACCTTGGAAAGGTGTGATCAGATTTGGAAAGACAGGAAAACTTGCGCCTAGATACGTTGGACCATTCAAGATTGTTGAAAGAATCGGTAAGGTGGCCTACAGACTTGCATTACCTCCCGAACTTGGAAATGTTCATCCAACTTTCCACGTATCCAATCTCAAAAAGTGTCTAGCTGATGAGAACCTCCACATACCACTTGACGAAATCCGTGTTGATAAAACACTACATTTTGTTGAGAAACCTGTGGAAATTATGGATCGTGAAGTCAAATGGCTTAAACGCAAGCGCATTCCGTTGGTTAAAGTTCGCTGGGAATCTAAACGTGGACCAGAGTTTACTTGGGAACGTGAAGATCAAATGAAGGTGAAGTATCCACATCTTTTCCCACGAGTTTCCTCTAAACAAATTTCGGGATGAAATTTCCACAAGTAGGGGAGACTATGACATCTGTGCTTGTAATCATTGTAAACAATTCAGTTATCAATAAAATAAAGTTATTTGATCCCAATGTTTGTTTATTTGTGTTTGATGTTTTTCATGTTTTGACTTTTATCCGATTTCAAACTCTATATCGCTTTCTGGAAAATTATACGCAAACTAGTGCGTAAACGTAATCAGTTAAACGCGACAAATACTCCGGAACATCAATTTATGCTTAACATACCTTAAAAAACCTTTACATAACTTAGAAATAAGTTTTGAAGGCTTTGGTATGGCAAAATCTAGTTTATTCGCTTACAGGGACTAAAATTGACAAACTGCGAAAGTATGCCGTTTTGAACTGTAACAAACATTCCGGAACATGCCCATAAGTTAAACACACCCAAAATATCCTTTACGTAGCTTAGAAATAGGCTTTGAGGGGTTCGGTGTGCTAAAATAAACTTTTGGGTCATTCAGGGACTAAAAGCGTCAAAAAGTGCATAAGTTTGCATTTTCGCGCATAACTTACGTTCTGAATACTTCCGGACATCCAAAAATTTATGCAAGCATTAAAATATTTTATTTTAATGTTTGGCATGAGAAAAATCCATTCGTCGCGCAATTTGGATCGTTTTTCGCGCTTATGCGCATTCCGTCGTAATTAAGCAAACATCGCGATCGTACGGCCAAACGAACCGACATCCAAAATATTTTTGGGCATGTTTTGAGTTCCCTACACTTTAACTTCATTTTAGAGCCTTGAAATGAGGTTAACGGGGCTTAAACGTGCCAAAAATGGGCCAAAATGCATGTTTCTGAAGTTCAGGGACTAAAACTGTCATTTCTGAATAGTCAGCCAGGCGGGCCGCGTAAGTCTCTATGCGTATCTTACGCGGGCCGTGTGAGAGGCCCAGTAACAGAAAACCAGTTTCTGAAACAGCAGCTGGTATTCATTGAATTTGGACATGCTTTTGATCAATCTAGGGGCAAATTTTGATGGTTTTCTAGCACCCCTTGTTTTACAAAACAATGGGCACAAGTGGAGGGTCTAAATCGAAGCTCGTTTCCCGATAAACGATATTAACGGTTCTAGAAATCCTATAAATACCCCCACCCTTTTCCTTCATTCCTCACTTGAATTCTGAGATTTTCTCTAAGTTGGAGTGGTTATCACTTCATACCTAAGAAATACTTGGAATTCAATCTTGCGGGGACCTTCTGTAAGTATTCTTTCGTGTTTTTCGTTCGTTTTAGCGTTAAAGTCAAACTGCGTTTGACTTTCTACGTTGACCAGTTTATGGTCAGCGCGAAGTTCGTTTGAACGTCATAACGTGAGCGTAATCACGATGGTTATAGTCCCTAGTGACTATACCTACTGATTACCGCGTTATCTTGGCTCAGTGACGAGTCGTAGTTTCGGCCAAAATGCGTTTTCTCGCGTGTTTTGTAACCAAACTACTCTAGCGTATTAAAACCGTTTGTTTTAATACCAAACCTGTTCTAACTTTACTAAACATGATCTAGCATGTTTAGCTCGTCGCTTTTAGAATTGTGCTTGTCTAGGGTCGTAAAGGTAAGCGATCTAAACAATCGCTTATGCTTTCGAACCCGACCCATTTGGTTGGTCTTTAGGATCCGACCAAACACTTTAGGTGACCATAGTTGTATAGGGAATAACCTTCCGAGGTTATACCTTACGGTCACATCGTTTAAGTAGTTGTATGATAAGTAGTTTTTATGCCTTAGGAAAATTACCAAAATACCCTTTTTGCGCCAAAATTCATTTTAAGCCTATGTAACATAACTTTTGACATATAAACTGATTTGTCAACAATATTAAACATGTTAAGGCATATCTTGCTTGTCATAGGACTAGTTAGGCATTCCGAACACATTTTACGCGGACGACGCGTTAAAGTAGCATAAGCGACCTAAACGGGTCGTAATGGGTTAAAAGCACTTAGGATAAGTTTCGTTTTAGTATGTAGGCTTTGTTAAACCATACTACATAAGTTCCCATACTTATTTGGTTTACGAACCCTCGTACTACCCGATCCTCCGTTAAGTCCGTTTATTAATATAGATATCTATATTAGGTGCCGTTTGATTCCGTGATCTTCTAGCCTTGCTTGGTGGTTATCCTAGGACTTGTAAGCAATCTCAAGTGAGTACATAGTCCCCTCTTTTATTGTTTTTCAACATTTTGGGGTGAAACACATGTGCCTACTTGTTACTTTCACTTTCATGTTTTTCGTGTTTTCACATCATATACTTGCTATGTTCATTAGTACATTATGAGTACATGATTTCATTGTGTTTTTGCTATGTATGTTCATTTTGTGCATACTTAGTACATCGTTTTACATGACATTTCACGCTATGTATGTTCATCATACTTAGTGCATTTGTTTTACATCACATGCTATGTATGATCATCATGCTTAGTACATTTTCATCATATGCTTACAATTTGGGTATGACATTTGGTTTGTTTAAGTGGGACCATATACATTCATTAACTTTGATCACGCCGCTCGTTAGTAGGTAATGGTACCATAGGAATTGACAACTCCCGTTCCTGACATCCTGGGTATGTTTGGATGGAAGGAATGACCGAATTCGATTAAACATAACACAGATTGACCTTTAATTTGTTTAAAGGTTTATCACCACAGTCGCAAGGCTTGAATGTATGCATTTTCACAATACCGTATAAATGTTTGTATTCAGTATAGCATGCTTTTTCCACAAAACATAACATTGATTTAAACCATGTTTTACTTCAATACATTGTTTTGTGCATTTTTTTACCTATGGTTTAGTTGATACATATTTCACTTGCCATACATGACATTTTGTTTACACATTACTTGATTGACGTTTGACATAGACATTTTGATATTGATATACACATTTCATGGTCTACATTTTGACATAAACATTTTGACGTGGTTTTCACAAAGACATTTGACAAATGGTTTAGACATGGGCAATTTACATTGGTGGTTTGTTTGGGTAAGTGATTTAAGTAACGAGACGTGTGTAATGTGATACAAGCATGGTGGATACGCCGCTGGTACTTCCTATATATAAGTGCTTGTATTATATTACATGTCGTAACGTTATTTAAATCATTCAATTGGATTTATACATTTTTACAAATAACATATTTTTTCTCACAAGACATTGTTTTACAAAACAGTTTATTTATTACAACTTATTTTACTTGGTTATTTATTTAACCATACATTATTCTTTTACTTATACATATCATCTGATTTTATCACTTTTTAAACGATTTACAAAACAAAACAAAACAATTTACAAGGTTCATGACTAACTTTTATTAAACATTTTCTTAAACTTAAGTCATGAATCCTATTTTTACAAAACCTATGTATCTCATAGGAATTTTTATGCTGACGTACTTATTTTCACATGTGTTTCAGGAGCTAATGCATAGGACGTTCGTGACACGCTAAAGTGGACTTGGGCCTTAGTGAGGATAAAATGGGACTAGACTAGTTAAGACTTTTTATCTACTCTTTGTTTCAGTTGTTCTAAGACAATGTAACACGTTTGTTTGATCAATAAAATATAACTTTGTATGCCATGGTTGTGAAACAATAATTCTGTTACAACACTCCCTGACGTTTCCGCCACGATTTGATGTTTTACGTGGTCGGGGTGTGACATAACAGGTTCGTGTTCGTGTTTCAAAAATCTGACACGATAAGATTTCATGCCGTGTTCGTTTTTACGTGTTTCGGGTTCGTGTCTTAACAGATCGGGTTAACCCGTTATGCCAGCCTACCTTCTAGTCTTGGTAGGCTTATCCTTCCCTGATATTGCTTGCAGGCTTAGGCTTGCCTCTTTGGGTATGTTTCAGGTTTTGTGTGTCTCGAGGACACCTTTGTGCTTTGTAGAGAGTTGTCTAATCACTTTGACTTATTCAATTCAAGTCCCAATGTTGTACAGTAACCTTAGCTTTTTGTCACCAGTTGTTGGTTTGTTAGCTCCTGGTTAAGAGCTTCTAGCTTCTGACTTTGAGTTTTTTTCTGGTTTATGCTTAGCGCTCTTTATTTTATTTTCACGATTGTCGTTGACTTTGACTTTGCTGACTGGGATCTCCGAGTACCCACGTCATCAACCCCCTAGTCATGAGTATCGGTATTGTTGATAACGGTACTTATGACTCTTAGTCTAGGGGTTTTTGTTTTTTGACCTTGCCTTTTTTTCTCAAAAAGGTCTTTAGCTATCTTGGTCATGCTTCTGTGATATGTTAGATAAAATGTGAGTCGTTTCTCTTAGGAGAAAAGGGGTGCATTTAATCGAACTAATGTACTAGAAGCATTAATTTTTTCATTTTTCTAGCCACAAGCTTCTCATCGGAAGGTGTGGTTCTAACCTTGGTCCTTTATTTTAAGCTCCTTTGCTATTTTATCATGTGCCTTTTACCATTAAGACCTGTATGTACACTTGCGAGTTTAGGCAGCCCGGACTTGATTGATGTCACGGTTCCGCCAGGGGGTGTTCAAGTGTCCTAGGCTGCCAGTTGTGGCAGTTGAATCCCACCTTTCCATCTGTCAATTTTATTTGGATTTGAAATTTGAAACTTTATATATTTCCATAACCACCCCCATTTGCTCTTCCATTTCTCCTTTTCTTTTCTGGTTTCTCTGTTTTATCCGACAGTTTCTCTGGTGATTTTCTTCTTATAAACTCGGTGAGTCATTCTTCTTCTTTCTTTATCTTTTTTCGTTGCGTGGGATAAAAATGATATGCTTGTCCAATTTTCAAAATTTAACCAATCGGAAATTGATCAGTTCTGTACCGATTATGGCATTGATCCTTCCCTCGAGACTCTAGTTCCCGAGGAAAGAACTGCAAATCAATGTCCATCGGGTTTTCTCGTGTTTTATACCCGTATTCTTGATCAGCCGAACTTGTGATATGTGACAATCGGTAATTTACGGCCCTTAATTACGCATAAAACAAGCATTAAGACAATAATAAAGAGTGTTTAAGACAAAAATTAACTTAATTAGGCCTTTGGAGTGTCTAGGAACATCTATTCAGCTTTACAGTCCGCGAATGGATATTTACGGGAAATCTGTTGAACGTTAAACGACAACGAAATGAAACCGAAAAAAATATTGACGATGCTGACAAATACGAATTTTATACGTATATTTCATACATATGAATTTAGTTTTTTTTATTTTTTCGTACTTTCGAAAGTCACAAACGCATACGTGAACGAAAAACGCGACTTCAGGAATGCACTGGCAACGAAACAGAAGTATCGAAGAGGTGTATTACCTTCAAAACTAAAATTTTATGATATATTTAGTTTCGTAATTAAATTTTAATAACCGCTGTCGAAACCGGATCGAAAAACGGATTAAAACCACAAACGACGCATTTTACGAGATTTTAACGCAACAGACGAACGAATGCGTCAAACGTTAATTACCGGCACCATTTTACATATTTTTGACCCTAAAATAATGTTTCTCGATGTTCCATGGAGTTCGGGTTCGAAAACGGATCTCGTAGAAGTATTGGGCAGCGAAAAACACAAGGAAACGGCAAGTGGGCCTTGGGCCCAACCCACACTAACCCTAACTATATAAACCTAGTGACGAACCTTATCCACCCATGCCCACTCATAAATTCAGGTGCATGCCCACTCTCAGCAAATAGACCAAACACCCACCAACAAAAAGAAACCTTATCTTAATATTTTAAAGTTATCCTCATCTACACACACACCCATATGTACAACTCTCTCTCTCTGCTCGATGAAGACCGGCAACCGGTTCAGCGAGACCACCGACAGAGCCGGCGGTGGCTGGTGGCTTCCTGGCGATGAATCCAGCGGCGCCGCCGCCGTGAGTGGCGGCGGTGATGACCTTTCCGACATGTTTTCCGGCGAAGCTGAAGTGCACCCCCCTTAATCGGACCTTCTAAATCCACTCCCAACCTCCATTCTTCGACTTGAATGACGCCAGTGACCGTTTCAACACCAGCAACCGCTAGTTCCGGGTAAACCTCGAACACCTTTTTTTTTTATTTCAGATCCACCACTGTTCTGGCTGTTTTCGTTGTTTCAGGTGGGAGTAAAGGGGGGGGGGGGTTTGACGGCGGTCGTGGTGGTGGTGACCAAGGTTGAAGTGGAGGCTGTGCGACGGGAGGGGACGACGGACAGAGAAGCGTTAGGGAGAGAGAGACAGGAAGGAAAGAGGTGCCTGCCACCACGTGCGGCGGCGGCGGCGGCCGGCGGTGATGGTGTCGATGGCATTAGTGGTAGTTATGCATTCGGTTTGGGTTTTGGTTCAACAGATTCGGGTTTCGGTTCAACGGGTTCGGATTTCGGCTTTGAGTTTGGGATTACAGCTCGAATTCGGTCAAACCCAGTCAAAATCAGCAGCTTCGTGTACGGTTCGGGTTAACTCGGTCAAACCGAGACAACTCAGTTAACCCGGGTCAAACCCGGTCAGCTTATCCAACTCGGTCAAACCGAGTCAACTCAGTCGACTCGGTCAACACAGTCAAACCGTCAACCTACTCGACGGAACGGCACGAGGATTTGGTAAAAGATTTACGATGCGAATTTTGTAATAATGTTTTATTTGTATAATGTTCTAGTCGCTAAACCGAGCTCCATACCGAATCAATGAATATTAAACGTCATAATGAAAATTATATGTTTTTCGTGCCATGAATTCCATATATAAAACATGTATATTGTTATTGTTGCATTGATTATTGTTGCGTTTTGAAAATATTTTCGACAACTTGTGTTGTCGGGGACGTCTAAAAACAGAGGAAACTGCATGTTTTTCGTAAAAACCCATAAAACGAAATAGGTCTTGTTATAAAAACATACCGAGTATTCAAGCGACTTTTATGAAAACAAATACAAATGAATATTTTCCTCGGCGACACTTTATAACTTGCAAAAAAAAAACGCCGATAAGGAGAACTCTTTAACCAAACAAATATAATTACTTATATTTGTTTCAAACGTAAAAAAAACTCGGCAATCTTTTATAAAATAAATATAATTATTTATATTTATTTCCAACAAAACAATATTCGGAAATCTTATATAAAATAAATATAATTATGATTTATGTTTATTTTCTTTAAACGTCCACAACTCGAAAACCTTATAACATAGACATAACTTTTATATTTATTTCAAACGCCTAAACGACATATACATATATTTTGACAATTATCCAAGAGACGCGAGATTTTATTCCGGCCACACGACGGTTACGTATATGTATACATATATAACTTCACATTTACAATATACGAGCTAGAATATAATACTTTCATTTAAATTATTGTTACATATACGTACGACTTCTCGGGACGACAAACGTGATTCTATCGATATATTTATATACTTTTATAGAAATATTAATATATTCTAAATCTCTTGAAAACTAAGTATTTCCAAGACTTAGTAATTATTACCGACATTAAATGGAACTTAACAACTATATCTTAATCGTTTTCGTTAAGTTAACGACTTACCATCGAATCGTCGGTTAGCGATTCGGTAGAGCTCATTGACACATAGTTTATCTACATCATTTATTAGAAACTTATAGTTATTCCGTGTTAGGATTGTTATAGATTACATGCTAGCGAGTCACGTCTTGGAAACGACATCACGGAGTCACATTAAGCTAGCTTAGCACAAGAATACCAAGGTGAGTTCATAAACCCACCTTTTTACGGTCTTACATTTTTAAAAATGTTTTTGGGGTGGAAAGACATGCAAGTTTTGCAAATGCATACAAGGTTTTCGATGAACATAAATTACATATTTCTAAAACATGCCATAAACAAGTTTTAACTAACACAAATGGTTCGAGAATTTCAATAAACTTAAAAGGTTTACGAAAGGTTTATGCTAAATATACCTGTTTTTCAAAACACACCCGTATTTTCGAAACGTGCATACAAACATTCTCTAATTTTCTAAACCTTGGGGAAAATACACGTACAAATGGTATGTTAAACTAAGGAATGTTACATTAGATCATGTTACGAATAGGGGATACGTAAGCACCATTAATCTAAGTTTAAACCAAAGAGCAAAATGTTAGATTTAGTGGGTTTTGGCAGCCTCACTCTTGGTCCACGTACCCATGCGGAAGAGTGCTTTTGGGTCACAGTCGAAGGGTAATCGATGTAAAATCGCCTAGGTTTGGATGCTTCCTATGTCGTCACACATGTTAATGTCCTTGCAAAACATTAGCGATCTCAATTTCCTTACATATTATATCTTATCTTATTGTTTTACAAGTTACATACCACTTTTCATCCAAATACATCTCACATTTTACAGATACACATTTCATACAAATGCAACTCACATTTCATACAACCCAAGACTTTACAAATACAAAGTTTCACGAACATAACGAGTTACGCATACGAAGTTTCACAAATACAAAGTTTTCATATAACATGCCGAACAAAATGATTTTTATTTCATTTTCTCAACAATATTTATAAACCGATTATTCAAAAATATTATTTTAAATCTTTTTCAAAACAAACTATGAACTCGCCAACTTTATGTTGATTTTTCGCATGTTCTTTCTCATGTTACATTTTCAAATTACGGCATGGTTGGAATAGGTACTTAGTGGGCATCCACTTTCTAGAAGTCTTAGTATAAAATACTTCCGCTGTGCAATGAAGATACCAGTCAGATTACGCCAACTCTGATTTTAGTGGGTATGACAGATTGGTATCAGAGCTATAGGTTTTAGCGAATAGGGTTTCTGTAGAGATACCTTGGCTCTAACCTCATTTTCCTCTAAGGACTTAGATCATTAAGACTTTGAATACATACAGAACCTAAGACTTGAATATGGGTTCCAACCGTTGTCGAAAACAATGAGTCAAATTTTGTTTTTCAGCATACGCTAATGTTGTGTTTTATGCACAGTACACAAAACAGCTACATACAATCAACAAGACTTTGAGAGTTTAGGAAACATGCATTTAGAACCCTTGGAAACTTATGTCGAAGTTCATTAAAGGTTATCATGTAGGAACCACGTCTAATAACTTAGGCAACGCCATTATTATGTCGTCTATGGTATTTTATTTAACTGAGCAAGTAACCTACACAAAACGATGTACCGGCGTGCAAAATTACACGAAACTCAATCTACACATCAACGAAGGTTGAAGTACGCCACATACGACTTTCTAGTCTTGTGTAGAAAAGTTACTAAATAGTCCTGTATGCTTTCCTGAGTGTTGGGAATTAAAAGTGTTACAAAAAGTTGCATAAAAGACACTAAACGGAATAACTTAGCACGTTAACGAACCGGTATCTAACCGAACAACCGGACACTACCCGGAACACCAAAATAATGCTAGAAGCATTGTTTTTATTTTTCTGAACTAGTTACGATCCCCGAACATCATAACATATACAATAAAGATATAACACACAAAATACACTAACTAAACATTAGTTTGTAACCAAACTAACTTAAGTTGTCATTACATCCTAACCAAGACCCCCCCCCTTATAAGGATGGTTAGACAAGGGTGGCCCACCCTTGATTTCTTTTAATTGTGTAATTGATCTTGTTAATGGTCAATGAAGCATATAATCCATTAGTCCTTCATATGGAGGATTATAAGAAAACCCATGAGTCTTGAACTATCATTCTCATTCTTCACAACACACTTCAAACTCTCTCTCCCTCCTCCCCTTGTCACGGTCGTGAGCCACCACCACCATCATCATCATCATTCAATCTTCTTCAACCATTCTAAGGCCATACAAAGGTGTTAAGGGTTATACAACGAAGCTTGGTGTTCTCGGAAGTTGAAGGACCCTCTCTACTTGCTATTAACCACCACTTTTCTTCTCTTGAAGTTCCCTAGCCTTGAGCTAGTGGTAAGAACTTGAATCCCTTCATTTTACATTTTATGAAAGTGGTTAAAGTAGGATACATGATGTTAAGCTTGAAGAACACTAACAATCAAAAGATTAAAACGTTTACATAAGCTTAAATCATAAAGAAACCATGTTATTTTAGTGTTGATATGCTTGCTCATTATTGTTTGTTCGTGGAAATGGTGTTGATCATCATGTAGTCTTGCTAGATCATGATTAGAAACATACTCTAGCAAGATGAGAGGATGAACATGTTCAAGGTTATGGATCATCCTCACTAAAGTCTTGAACTTGAAAGAACAACTTTGTTTTCTTGAAAAGTAATAAACAAAGTAAGTTGTTAAACACATAGATCTAAATATTTATGAATGATTTTAAAGAAACCAAGTGAAAATGCAAGTTTTACTAAATCTTGGTTCTTACATAAATATACATCATTTTGGTAAACACATGTGTAACAAGAAAAATACATAAAGAAGCATTTTTAGAAAATATGAACATAAGTTGTAAAGATCCATATTCTTTAAAATGGAGTTTTTAAAGAAGCAATCACACTTTAAAGGGGTACAAGACTTACTAAATACACTAGTAAGTTACTACACATTTTTATAAACTTTCAAGTTCATGATGTAGAAATTAATGCTTATTTTTAACAAGATTGATAAGTAAAGATTTTATATTGTTGGTTGAGGATTTGTTTGGATGAATTCTTGAAAAGAAAATGATATGTTAATAAGCATGGACACCTCCATTTACAAAGGAAACTCTGGCGAAATTTTCTAAAAATCCCAACACTTAGAAAATATTTTTCTAAACAAGCGTTACAAGTATATTTTATAACTTGAGTTTCAAATATAAACTTCTCCATAATTTTTGTAACAAAATACAAAGTGTCGGAGGTTGGTTTTTGTAAATAAAAAGGGGTAAATATATATTTAGAATATATATCTTATACTAGAACACTTGTGTGGATACTTGTTTATTTCGTGAGATAGTTATATTATTTTAGGGTAAAATAATCTAACTTAACAAAGTACCATGATAATGAGTAGATAAACCGTACGTTGGATACGTGTTATGCATGAGAAACTGACTGTTATCTGTACCTTATTAGGACGTGCTTGATTTCCTGATTATTTGAGTAATTAATCTAACCGAGCAAACCAAGGTGAGTTCACACACTTTCTAAGGCATGGGATTCCCGGTGGTTGGGAATGGGTTAAAGAATTAAAACGGAACCTACATATCCTCCTTGGGTAGGTTATGTACCGCCATCCTCCATAGGTAGGATGCCAATATTAATCCTGCATATTCTCCTTGGGTAGAATACGTACGTTCGTCCTCCTTGGGTAGGACAACAACCTTAAAACTTACTAGACAAAACTCTATCATTAAGTCCTTCATTTTATATCGACTTAATCCCCGAGGCCTGTGGCGAGCGGGTTATTAGTTAATAGCGCTATTAGTTTTAACAAACCTCACACCATGCCAGTCGGACGGGCGTGTACTAATGGACTATGGCAAACTGTCGATGATGATAGACATCGACGTAGGGCACAACTTACATTCGTTAGTAGTCGATATGGTAACGGTCTAGTAATTCACATGGGGAAGCCCCCACTGATCATGGATATGGTTTGGGTAATAAAGAAGGAACTGGTTAATCATATTTTCAACTATGGGGTAACCCCCACGGCAAGTAAACCAGCTAAAGACAAACCATGTTTTCGGAAACAACTTAAAAACTAAACAGCCAACCGTGAACTCACTCAACTTTTTTGTTGACTCGTTGTTACATGCCTTACAGGTCGTTAGATGCTTATGGAGCTTGCACGAGGAGGAGGTCGTTGTGGGATATGGACTGTTATGTCCCATGCTTATTAAACTTACGTTTGGACTTTAAACTTATGAACAATGGAACTTATGTTTTGGACTTACGTTTTATGCTTCCGCTGTTAACTTAGAGTTGGTTACTTTCTCTTGGTCACCAATTGTATTGTGGTTGGTTTATTTACTTAATTACGTTGTTCAATATGATTGGTGGCTCGATCCTGGTCCTATCATGCCTCCAAATGGTGATACTCCGCATGGTGGATTTTGGGGGTGTGACAGATTGGTATCAGAGCCATTGGTTATAGTGAACTTGGTTTTAAAAGGGGAAAAGCTTTTTGACAAAACCAGACTATAACCTGTACAGTGCGCAACGATCCACAACGACGCTTCGCTACACCTGCAAGACTCGACGTAATAGGTGGTATGATTTATGTTATATTGTTGGTTAGATAGTTCACACTGTGCATTAATTAACGTGATAATTGCTATTTGAACCTTGTGTGCTTACTCTCTACTGTCGTCCCATGCTTACGCACTTTCGAGACACTTTTCTCACTTACGTTGCTTCGTTGTGAAGATCATGAACGGACGCGGAGGACGTGGTGGTATCAACCTACCTCAAGCCCAGTTGACGGCTTTGATCAATGAACGAGTGGATGAGGTACTCGCAGCTGTCCCTGCAGGAGGTATAACCTGCCATATCAACCCATCTTAGGACGTTTAGATCCTACCTTCGCGAACCAACCCTTGTGCTTAACCTTGTCTTTTATTCTCGCACGACAGGTCAACCTGCACAACCTCCTGTGTGCACGTTCAAAACATTCATGGATTGCTGACCTAGTACTTTCAGTGGCACAGAAGGAGTTGTAGGCCTTCTTCACTGGTTCGAGAAGCTCGAGTCTGTTTTTGATATGTGTGAATGCCCTGAAGATCGTAGGGTGAAATTTGCTACTGGAATGCTTGAAGGTGTTGCGTTAACCTGGTGGAAAGCATAGGTTCAACTGCTAGGGCTGACGGTTGCTAATGCCACCCCATGGAACGACTTCAAGGAGTTAATCAGAGAAGAGTACTGCAGTCATGATGACATCCACAAGCTAGAGGTGGAATTTTTCAACTTGAAGATGACGGGGTCTGAAATCGAGGCATACACAAAGAGATCGAACGAATTAGCCATCTTGTGTCCCACTATGGTGGATCCTCCTATCAAGCATATCGAGGTGTACCTTAAGGGTTTGGTGCCAGAAATTCAGAGCCACGTAACGTCAGCTAACCTTGGCACCATTTAACAAGTCATCCGATTGGCTCATCGTCTCACTGATCAGGCAGTTGAGCAGAACAGGCTGCCCAAGCGTATTAGCGCTACCACTTCTGATGCTCCCAATGATAACAAGCACAAGTGGTATGGAAATTCGGGCAACGGTTCTACTTCAGTTCAGTCTCAGTCCCAGCAACGAAAGACAGATGAGTACAGGAGCCCCGGTCAGCAGTCTTCTGGGAATCAAGGTCAGGGTGGGTACAAGGGGAATCACCCTAAGTGCAACCGATGTAATTTGCACCATAGCAGGCCGTGCCACAAGGGTCGTTGTCTGAGATGTAACAAGTTGGGTCATGAAGCCAAGAATTGCAGGAGCCCACGTCCTGCGAATCAGAATCACCAACAACAACAACAACAACAACCAGCTCCACAGAACCACCAGCAGCAGCAACAGCAGGGCAATAAAGGATGCTTTCAGTGTGGTGCTGAAGGCCACCTTAAGAGGAACTGTCTTCAGCTGAACCAGAATCAGAACAACAATACCCAAGGAAACGGGAACAACAATGGAGGCAACAATGGAGGCAACAATGGAGGCAACAATGGAGGCAAAAACGGAGGTAACAATAATGGCAATGGCGCCCGACGTCGTGCCTTCGTGATTGGTCAGGGTGCTACAAGGAACGATCCCAATGTTGTGATGGGTAACTTTCTTCTGGACGACTTCTTTGTTACTGTTTTATTTGATTCGGGTGCCGATACTAGTTATGTGTCCTTAAAAGTTAGCCAAATGCTTAAGCGCACTCCAACACTTCTAAACACCAAACACACGGTAGAGCTAGCAAATGGTAAAAGTCTTGAAGCAACACACGTAGTTAAGGGCTGTAACCTCGTCCTAGCTGGTCAGACCTTCTCTATTGATCTTATTCCTATCGTTCTAGGTAGTTTCGACGTTGTTATTGGGATGGATTGGTTATCTCATCAGCAAGCGGAAATTCTTTGCAAGGAGAAGATTGTTCGCATCCCTCGTTCTGGTAAAGTACCCCTCGTAATTCGTGGCGACAAGAGTGGTGCTGTTGTGGGCATCATCTCTTTCCTTAAGGCCCAGAAGTGGTTGCGAAAGGGCCACACTGCTATTCTAGCCCTCGTTTCTGATACATCCTCGGAAGAAAGGAAGATAGAAGACATACCTATTGTACGTGATTTTCCTGAGGTATTTCCTGAGGAATTACCTAGTCTTCCGCCTCATCGACAAGTCGAATTTCAAATCGAGCTAGCTCCTGGAGCAGCGCCCATAGCTCGAGCACCTTATCGTCTAGCTCCATCAGAACTTGAAGAACTGTCCACGCAACTACAAGAGCTATTGGAAAAGGGTTTCATACGTCCTAGCTCTTCGCCTTGGGGGATCTCCAGTGTTATTCATGAAGAAGAAAGACGGTACCTTCAGAATGTGTATTGACTACCGCGAACTCAACAAGGTGACCGTGAAGAATCGTTATCCTCTCCCACGCATTGATGACTTATTCGACCAGTTGCAAGGGTCGAGTTTCTAGTCAAAGATTGACCTGAGGTCAGGCTACCATCAACTAAGAGTCCGAGACGAGGATATCTCTAAGACAACATTCAGGAATCATTAGGGACATTACGAGTTCCTGGTTATGCCTTTCGGATTGATAAATGCACCTGCAGTCTTCATGGATCTCATGAACAGAGTGTGCAAGCCTTACATGGATAAGTTTGTCATTGTATTCATCGACGACATCCTGATCTATTCTAAGACTCAGGAGGAACACGAACAACATCTGAGGCTTATCTTGGAACTCCTTCGAACCGAGCAGTTGTATGCCAAATTTTCGAAATGTGACTTCTGGCTTCGCGAAGTCCACTTTCTAGGCCATGTGGTAAACAAGGATGGGATTCATGTTGATCCATCCAAGGTTGACTTGATCAAGAACTGGCATGTACCCCGTACACCAACAGAAATCCACCAATTCTTGGGTTTGGCAGGATATTACAGAAGGTTTATCAAGGATTTCTCAAAGATTGCGCAACCTCTCACTTCACTGTCCCAGAAGGGTGTCGCCTATCGTTGGGATGATGCACAGGAGTCCGCATTTCAGCACTTAAAAGACAGAATTTGTAGCAGGCCTATCCTCTCATTGCCTGAAGGCACAGATGATTTTGTAGTTTACTGCGATGCTTCCATCCATGGACTTGGTTGCGTGTTGATGCAACGTGACAAGGTCATTGCCTACGCATCGCGCCAACTTAAAGTTTACGAAAGAAACTACACTACGCACGACTTGGAATTGGGAGCAGTTGTTTTCGCACTTAAGATATGGAGACATTACCTGTACGATACCAAGTGCACCATTTACACCGATCACGGGAGTCTCAAGCATATCTTCAAGCAAAAGGAGTTAAACATGCGACAACGTCGATGGATTGAGCTCTTGAATGATTACGAATATGCGATCAAGTACCATCCGGGCAAAGCCAATGTTGTGGTCGACGCCCTCAGTCGAAAGGATACTATACCTAAGCGTGTACGTGCGTTACAGCTTACCATTCACTCTAGCCTTCCCGCTCAAATACGAGATGCTCAGGTAGAAGCGTTGAAAGCAGAGAACATCAGGGCTGAGTCCTTACGAGGATCGAGGAAGCGGCTAGAACAAAAGGAAGACGGCGCCTACTATGTAACAAGGCGCATCTGGGTCCCACTTTACGGGAACTTACGCGAGCTTGTGATGGATGAAGATGTACCACGACCTAAAGACTACATACTGGTGGCCTGGTATAAAAGCCAACATAGCAACCTACGTCAGTAAATGCTTGACTTGTGCTAGAGTCAAGGTCGAATACCAGAAACCATCGGGCCCACTCCAACAACCAGAGATCCCGAAATGGAAATGGGAGCAAATTTACGTGGATTTCGTTACTGGTCTGCCTAGATCTCAACGCGGAAATGATACCATTTGCGTGATCATGGATCGAGTGACCAAGTCTGCACATTTTCTGGCTATCAAGGAAACGGATAAATTTTCCACTCTAGCAGACGTCTACCTAAAGGAAGTAGTATCAAGGCACAGAGTGCCAACCTCCATCATTTCGGATCGTGACTCACGTTTTACATCTGAGTTGTGGCGAGCTATGCACAAGTCCTTTGGCTCTCGATTAGACATGAGCACGACATATCATCCACAGACGGATGGGCAATCTGAACACAGCATCCAAACCCTTGAAGACATGCTTAGGGCATGTGTAATCGACTTTGGTAATGGCTGGGAAAAACACCTCCCATTAGTGGAGTTTTCGTATAACAACAGTTACCACACCAGCATCCAGGCCGCTCCATTCGAGGCATTGTACGGACGGAAGTGCAGATCGCCTCTTTGTTGGGCAGAGGTTGGCGACAGTCAAATCACTGGCCCATAACTTGTAGTAGATACAACCGAGAGGATTGCCTAGATACGACAACGAATGGCGGCAGCTCGTGATCGCCAGAAGAGCTATGCTGATAAGCGCAGGAAACCACTCGAGTTCCAGGTTGGGGATCGAGTGCTACTCAAAGTCTCACCTTGGAAAGGTGTAGTTTGTTTTGGCAAATGAGGAAAACTCAATCCGCGCTATGTCGGATCGTTCGAAATCATTGAGAAGATTGGCAAGGTGGCTTATAAGCTGAATCTACCGGCAGAACTCAGTGGAGTTCACAATGTTTTCCATGTGTCGAATCTGAAGAAGTGTCTGTCAGATGAGACCCTCATAGTTCCTCTCAAGGAGCTCACTATCGACGACCAGCTGCGATTCGTCGAGGAACCAGTAGAGATTACTGACCGAGAGGTTAAGGTTCTCAAGCATACTAGAATACCTCTTGTTCGATTTCGTTGGAACTCCTGTCATGGCCCAGAGTATACCTGGGAACAGAAGACCAAATGAAACTCAAGTACCCCCAGCTATTTAAGAAAAGTGCAACCACTACTGAGGCTGAAGCTACTGCAGAATTTCGGTACGAAATTCCAAACCAACGGGGGGATGATGTGACACCCCAGGAAAACCAGGAAACCAACGCAACTTAACTAGCTTCCTCAGTAACCACGTGCTAAATTTCGAGACGAAATTCTCTTAACAGGGGGAGAATGTGACAACCCTCAAAATTTCATGTATCCGTACGATTTATTTATGTTAATTAAAGTGCTTGATGACTGTGCTGAATTACTTAACTGCTTTCTAATTACTGTGTCATACTTACATGTGCTTGTTAACATACTAGTCTTGTGCAGAAAAGTTACAAAATAGTCCAGTATGCTTTCCTGAGTGTTGGGAATTACAAGTGTTACAAAAAGTTGAATAAAAGACATTAAACGGAATAACTTAGCACGTTAACGAACCGGTATCTAACCGAACAACCGGACACTACCCGAAACACCAAAATAATGCTAGAAGCATTGTTTATATTTTTCTGAACTAGTTACGGTCCCCGAACATCATAACATATACAATAAAGATATAACACACAAAATACACTAACTAAACGTTAGTTTATAACCAAACTAACTTAACTTATCATTACATCCTAACCAAGAACCCCCCCCCCCCCTTGTGAGGACGGTTAGACAAGGGTGGCCCACCCTTGATTTCTTTTAATTGTTTAATTGATCTTGTTAATGGTCCATGAAACATACAATCCATTAGTCCTTCATATGTTGGAGGATTATAAGAAAACCCATGAGTCTTGAACTATCATTCTCATTCTTCATAACACACTTCAAACTCTCTCTCCCTCCTCCTCTTGTCACGGCCGTGAGCCACCACCACCATCATCATCATCATTCAATCTTCTTCAACCATTCTAAGGCCATACAAAGGTGTTAAGGGTTATACAACAAATCTTGGTGTTCTCGGAAGTTGAAGGACCTTCTCTACTTGCTATTAACCACCACGTTTCATCTCTTGAACTTCCTTAGCCTTGAGCTAGTGGTAAGAACTTGAATCCCTTCATTTTACATCTTATGGAAGTGGTTAAAGTAGGATACATGATGTTAAGCTTGAAGAACACTAAGAATCAAAAGAATAAAACCTTTACATAAGCTTAAATCATGAAGAAACCATGTTATATTAGTGTTGATATGCTTGTTGATTATTGTTTGTTTGTGGAAATGGTGTTGATCATCATGTAGTCTTGCTAGATCATGATTAGAAACATAATCTAGCAAGATGAGAGGATGAACATGTTAAAGGTTATGGATCATCCTGACTAAAGTCTTGAACTTGAAAGAACAACTTTGTTTTCTTGAAAAGTAATAAACAAAGTAAGTTGTTAAACAGATAGATCTAAATATTTATGAATGATTTTTAAAGAAACCAAGTTAAAATGCAAGTTTTACTAAATCTTGGTTCTTACATAAATATACATCATTTTGGTAAGCACATGTATAACAAGAAAAATACATAAGGAAGCATTTTTAGAAAATATGAACATAAGTTGTAAAGATCCATATTCTTTAAAAATGGAGTTTTTAAAGAAGCAATCACACTTTAAAGGGGTACAAGACTTACTAAATACACTAGTAAGTTACTACACATTTTTATAAACTTTCAAGTTCATGATGTAGAAATTAATGCTTGTTTTTAACAAGATTGATAAGTAAAGATTTTATATTGTTGGTCGAGGATTTGTTTGGATGAATTCTTGAAAAGAAAATGTTATGCTAATAAGCATGGACACCTCTGTTTACAAAGGAAACTCTGGCGAAATTTTCTAAAAATCCCAAGACTTAGAAAATATTTTTCTAAACAAGCGTTACAAGTATATTTTATAACTTGAGTTTCAAATAAAAACTTCGCCATAATTTTTGTAACAAAATACAAAGTGTCGGAGGTTGGTTTTTGTAAATAAAAAAGGGGGTAAATATATATTTAGAATATATATCTTATACTAGAACACTTGTGTGGATACTTGTTTATTTCGTGAGATAGTTATATTATTTTAGGGTAAAATAATCTAACTTAACAAAGTGCCATGACATAGAATTGATAGAAGTAATGAGTAGATAAACCGTACGAAGGATACGTGTTATGCATGAGAAACTGATTGTTATCTGTACCTTATTAGGACGTGCTTGATTTCCTGATTATTTGAGTAATTAATCTAACCGAGCAAACCAAGGTGAGTTCACGCACTTTCTAAGGCATGGGATTCCCGGTGGTTGGGAATGGGTTAAAGAAGTAAAATGGAACCTACATATCCTCCTTGGGTAGGATATGTACCGCCATCCTCCATATGTACCGCCATCCTCCATAGGTAGGATAACAACCTTAAAACTTACTAGACAAAACTCTATCATTAAGTCTCTCATTTTATATCAACTTAATCGCCGAGGCCAATCCTTAGTTAATAGGCTATTAGGTTTAACAAACCTCACACCATGCCAGTCGGACGGGCGTGTACTAATGGACTATGGCAAACTGTCGATGATGATAGACATCGACGTAGGGCACAACTTACTTTCGTTAGTAGTCGATATGGTAACGGTCTAGTAATTCACATAGGGAAGCCCCCACTGATCATGGATATGGTTTGGGTAATAAAGAAGGAACTGGTTAATCATATTTTCAACTATGGGGTAACCCCCACGGCAAGTAAGCCAGCTAAAGACAAACCATGTTTTCGGAAACAACTTAAAAACTAAACAACCAACTGTGAACTCACTCAACTTTGTTTTTGACTCGTTGTTACATGCCTTACAGGTCGTTAGATGCTTATGGAGCTTGCACGAGGAGGAGGTCGTTGTCGGATATGGACTGTTATGTCCCATGCTTATTAAACTTACGTTTGGACTTTAAACTTATGAACTATGGAACTTATGTTTTGGACTTACGTTTTATGCTTCCGCTGTTAACTTAGAGTCGGTTAGTTTCTCTTGGTCACCAATTGTATTGTGGGTGGTTTATTTACTTAATTACGTTGTTCAATATGATTGGTGGCTCGATCCTGGTCATGTCACGCCTCCAAACGGTGATACACCGCATGGTGGATTTCGGGGATGTGACAACGCTATGTTCGACTTTCCATGGTAATATCACCTAACAACCGGTCATCACATGAAACCCCAGGTAAAGTCCTTATTTTCTTTTATTGAAATTCTGACTTTTGCATCTAGTGAGTAGATTTTTACACCTCTACTCCTCTTAATGGTCATTGTATCACGATATTTTCTTTCATAGTAGCGAACACTCATTTGCTTCATTTCTCGATAAGTTCATGTGTTACACATGCATTGTTCGTTACGCATGTGGCGTCGCGTCGAATTATCGTTTTCATCAAAAGTTCAAATATCATTTCGTTATATCTAATTTTTGCTTTGTGATCTGAATGACCTGCATTATTACAAGTGTTGACTCATTGATATCGAGTTAATGAACTCTGTGAAAACACCTTCTTTTCGAGTACGCACATGGTTTTCATTGTAACCATGTCGAAATTTCCTTGTCGATACATGCATTTAATTGCTGAATTGCGCCTAAACCAAGTTCAATTATTTGAACTTGTCCGCTACCCATATTTAATTCAAGGCACCATATGATGTATTGAAAACATCATATTCAAATTAGTTTTAACTAGTGTTTCATTTGTTCCGAGTCGTAGTAGACTTGTTTGGCCTTCAACTCCGTTAAATCGTTTTTTGGTTACGATACCTTGTCGTGGCGTTTTCACTAAATTGAAGCTTTCGCTAATCTCGTTTACACATCTCATGCACGAATTTAATTATTTATTTTAAATCCACTTTGATTTATCATATTAAAGCAGTCTTAATCCAATCGTGTGTTAAGATAATGGTACATAAATTCATGTTATATTCTAGTGTACCTCCCAACGGTTCTTTCATTATCGATCGAATGTTTTGCGATATTCATTGCTTTTTCATGTTCGATCGAAAGCAGTATTTCTTTGGTGTTCCATTTTCAATTGAAAAATCCTATGATGTTTGTTTGGAACAAACGTTCAGATTTACTTCGTTGAGCCCTTATTTGATTTCAAACACGGTAAACTTGTTCGGTCACCGCTATTATTGAATTATCTCGATCACTACGACTCCTTGGGGCGTCGGTAAATATATCTTAAATACATACATACATACATACATACATACATACATACATACATACATACATACATACATACATACATACATACACATACATACATACACACACACACACACACATACATACATACATACATATATATAGTGTGAGATTTATTGGGGAACACTAAAAATGTGGGGAACCATGGAAAAGTGCATTTAGAATGTTAAATATATCTTAAAAATTCAATTTAAATTGCTAAAAATTATTTTTTATCAAAAAAAATTTTCGGAGCCTTTGGATATAAAAATGCGTAGAAACTATTCCAAAAAATAAATTTTGTAAACTAAATATAGTGAAATTTTATATTTTTAGTGTTGAATTATTTTATTAAAAGGCTTCTAAATGTATTTATATGGAAAATCATCAAAATAGATTTAAAAAAAATAATTTTTGACACGTTGAATGAATGGTTCTCAGTTCTTCACTTTTTAGTGTTTCCCAATGAACCCTTCGATATATAGGATTGATATAAAGAAAACCTTAATGAGTTAAGGAAACTTCATCTCTATCATCCAACGAACTAATTAACGGTGGTGATTGCTCTAAGTACAAAAAGTTGTTTTTTTTCCAGAAATGTAATAGACTTCAAAAAGTGTACCCAACTTTTATAGTTTCTTTCTCCTCTTTTCTCTCCTCTAACAAAAAGTTGTAACAGCTCTAATTGTTACACAAAAATCTCCCTATAAAAATGTAATATATTTTTTATGTGCACTACAAAAAATAAAACTTCGTAAATTCTAAGTTCTAAATCTATACACTTCGTAGTTTCTGTAAAACATCTATGGGAACCCATTAAAAGTGAATAACAGGTGAAGTTACAAAAAATGAATGGTGAAAAATGTAACACATGTACTCTCTCTCCTCTAACACAAAAGTGTGTTACAATGTCAGAAAAATTGTTACGTCAGAAAGTGTAACACGTGGCATATTTGTGTCAATCCATTTAAGTTTGTTTGGTTTCATTTACTCAATTAGAGATTTCTTCTATAATTGCCATATATGCGTGTGTGTGAATTATAGGGAGAAATCTCATGCGAATTACAAAAACTCTAAACACCAAATGGATGGACATCACGCTGCCAGTTGTTACACTTTTTTATTGCAACACTTTTTTTTTGACACACTTCTTGTATGAGTGGAGAGAGAATGTGTTACATTTTTTCAGCTGTTTACATTTTTTAAACTTACCTATTACGCATTTTTATTGTTTTTTAGAATATATGAAATGTATAGATTTTAGAACTTATAATTTACGAAGTTCTATTTTGTAATATACGTAAAAAGCGCGTTACGTTTTTTACAATGTGATTTTTATATAACAATGCAGTTGCTACACTTTTTGTCAGACTGTAACATTTTCTGAAAAAGGTAATTTTTTGTACCTTTTTAATATTAACAATTAACCATATGAAATTGATGATGGAGATGAAGTTTTCTAGGTTTTTTTTAACTAAGGTGGGTTTTTGTTTATCTTTTCCCTATAATTATATATATAAAACAAAAAGCACCGAGGGGATTTTTTTTTTAAATTTAAAAATTCAGTTTATATATATATATATATATATATATATATATATATATATATATATATATATATATATATATATATATATATATATATATATATATATATATATATATATTGGAAGGTTCAAATGAAAAGACAGATCTGTGTCCCCGAAAAGACAATTATTGAAGATGGACTTACAAAGCACAGCTAGATGTGTCTACCAATTGTGTCGATGTAAACTCTCAAGTTATGCAAATATATATTATAAAGTACACAGATCTGTGTCATGGTGCTTTTAATGCATACATTGTCTAATTTTAAGCTTCATCGCTAAATAAATATCAGCACAGCTCCTTTGTTTATGTCATTGATATCATATGTTGCTTGAAACCTGCATAAAAATGCTAAACATATATAATTGAAAGCCAAGTGAAATGTCCTTTCCTTTTATATTGTTTGAAAAACTTGTTTTAGAGAAAGTCTTTATTTAAACCGACCCGTTTTATAGTGCATACTTGACTGCAGCTTTAACATTTTCATAAGAAGCCTTCTTCTCAAGTTGACAAGTTAAAGGCCACACCTGTCAGTTTTCCATTTAGTTCTGGTAGAACCTTCATTACAGCCTGAAAGTTAAAATATAAATCAAACGTGGAAATGAATAGGACGGGTTAACAAATCAAACAGGCAATTCTGAAATAACTGGGTTTGAGCTGGTTCCGTTGACCAATGGACTCTCTTTGGTCTTACCAAACTATTACACTTTACAAAGACACTTGTTATGATCATCAATAACAAGCAACATATGTTAACTCATTAAAAGAAATTATTATATTTCAATTTTTCACACTATATTTTAAACATGAACATTAATGACTAAAATTACCGGTTTAACGTTCAATATCTGCTCATTTTGTATACCCTTGTTTCTCTATTAAAGACATTTTTTCAAATATTACATGGTATTTAGATTCAAACACGGCAGTAGTAAAATTAAAATGTAACCCATGAAAAAAAAAATCTTCATGCAGTCAAAAGAATATAAGCAGTATAGCATTAATAGACAACTCAAATGCTTAGAAGTTTATAGATTACCATTATTCTCAATATAACCCTAACCCTCCACCTAAACCCAATTTTGACAAAATAGACGGGATACGAACCTATAAACGATTCAGGGGCGGCTCAACCAGTTTGGGTGCCCAAAGCGTAGTAAAAGTCCAGGGCCTTAGAAGTGGTACATCTGGGATTTTTCATCAACCGGGCAAATCACTGTAAGCGATTCAGGGGCGGCTCCCATGAAATATGTTTATTGGCTCTGTAATCATCAACGTTTTGCAAGTCAAATGCCAACAAGTCAGAAGTCAAAAGTCAAATTTACTCTTCGAGTGAATTGAAAGTGAATTAAGAATTCAAATTCAGTTTTGAATTCTAAACGAGTTACGAAGTATTGAATTCCGAACTCGGGTTTAAGAATCAAATTCAACTTGTGATTTTGACCTAAAACTTTTAAACAACATTTAGAATATCTTTTTGTCAAAAATAGACATTTGGTGACTTTCAGCCTGTGTCCATCATAGCAAAATTTTCGGATCTGGCCCGTTTTGACAGTATTGGAATGTTATACAACCCAAATCGACTCATTCATATCTAAACGGGTCAAATGTGCATGATCACCAAATCAACCGAACAAAATAACTGTGTACTTTATATATGTGAGAAGCGTATGAAGTACTTGCGAATCAGAGGTCTAGAGGGTGAGGTTATCTCTCGAGAGCTTCATGATCAAGATGATGTCCTTGTAAGACTCTTCACTCAAGGAGTCTAGATCAACTTTTTACCTCATCAAAAGCATGTTTAGCCAAATGGCAAGCCCTAAACAGTCAAACTCATGCACATTTTATGAACAATGAATGGGTTAACTATAACTCCAAAGATAGTATTTTCTTTATATAAACAATGAACGGGTTAATTATTACCCCAAAGATAGTATTTTCTTTATTATTTTTTAAAGGCATCAAGATAACGCCATGCCAAACGGGATTGTAATATAGAGACTCAGGTGACCAAAACATCCGTGTGTACGTCTCCAAAAAATATAAAAAGTATCCACGCTCCGGTTTCAAGCAAAATGAATTTTATGACAAAACAGCCCACAGTCACCATTACAAGCGAAAAGGCCACCAACCAGTTAAATAATCTGTGATTATATTCCTTTATAAACAAAGACTTTGACTTTCCCATCATCTGCACAAACGCCAAAAAACAGTTATTTTTTCCTTTCACATTTTAGAAGCCCGAAAGGTATATAAAATTCAGGTCATTATTTTTTAAAGTAGTGTTGACGGATTTTAAAATGTTTATTTATGAAAGGGCCGATTTGGGCTGCATTCTTATCTCAGAAAGAGCACAGAGTCTACCAGACCCGACCCGACCCATTTCATTTAGCTCATATAAACGAAATAAACATAAACAACTACAATAATTAATTCGTTTACCCTGGACCTCCCATCATCTACGTCAATAAACCGGAGTATTCCGAAATGACAGGCGAGCAAGATCTTCAACCTGAAATTAAAAAAAACATAAATACCAACATCAATCAACAATAGAGTAAAATATAAGAATTATTATAAAAGCTCCTAACAGAGCGATCAAATACTACTTTTCAGTTCCAAAACACCGTGCATGGTATTACTGATTTACTTCAATACGATTTTTTACCCATGGGAATTCCAAATCTGTACAATTCCATGTTCGCCAAGAGTGAGAAATTGAACGGCTGACTTGTCCCCAGTTTTGTTGCTCTGCAGACACGAAGCAAAAGAAGTTGTGGTGCCAATAACAGATACGGCTTCAATTGCTTCATTGGTAGGTATACTCTTTGTGCAGCTGTAGTCATGAAGGTTCCACATGTTTACAACCTAAAGTTATCGGTACATTAGATGAAGGGTTAACCGTACAATACTTGCAAACTAAAGCAAAAACAAATAAAACATCAGCTAATAATTAGTAATTAATAAATAAAAAAATACCTGATCTCTGCCACCACTCAACAAGGTTCCCCCATCTTCTGTTATTGCAACGGTTGTCACATATGAACGATGTCTTTCTAAGGTTGCAACACATCCCAAACGCGTACAGTTGTGTCATCAGATCCAGAATAAAGCTAAAAGTAAAAACGATGTTATAATCACAATACACTATTTACTGATAGCATATGGGTGTAAATCATGAAACCGTACCAGCCAACAAGTTGGGTCAGGATGAAAAATAACACTTGTCACAACCCCTTTATGACCCTTAAAGGAATGTGTACAGAAATGCCCTTGCAATTCACTTTCACCGTAAGCGTGACGTATCATCGCCATTATTGGACCCTGATGACCACCCTGCATAACTCAACAAAAAATTAAATAAATGTTAAAAGCAACAAAATGGGCTCATTTAGATACCAGCAAATAAAAATATAAACTTAGTTACCTTCCAAGAATGCAAGCCTTTAAGTGAAGAAAGATCCCACATACTAATTTGACGGCTGTGACTGGCGCTAAAGAGGAATTTGTCATCATGGCTAAGAGCAATAGCTGTAACAGACTCCGAATCCCCTTCAATGGTGGATTTAATGGAAGCATTTGAAGACTCCGAATCCCCTTCAATGGTGGATTTAACAGCTATGACAAGCAATGAATGATCCATCTGAAGAAACCGCGTACGGTCCGCCTGAGTAAAACTGTTGCAAAGACTTAACACAGTGGTAGTTCTTTTTCAAAGTAACTGAAGCCATACTGTTGTTGTAAATGACTTAAAACTGATAAACCCTGAACATAAACAAGTTAGAATACAAATCAACGATTACTTCATTCAGCAAACGAAATCATCAAAACTTAAAACAATAACCTAGCGAAACCAAACCAATTACCTTTCACCATTTGTTCATTAACCCTAATAGCAAAACCATATGAAAATGATTTATTACCGTTAAACCTAACTGCTGATTAAAGGCATACTGAAGGCGGCCGTGAAGGCCAGCAATATAAAATTCTGACTACCTAACGTATGAAATGATTTACTACCTCCAAAATTCATTTGTTAGCTCTTGAAAAATTAGAACACAATTTTTATATAGCTTAACCGTTGAAGCGAGCCCTTAACACCTATCAGCACCTGAGTTATGTGAACATGGCAAAACGTGTCGTATTGGATTAAACAAACGATGTAACACGATTACTGAACCCAAACACTACATGTTTATAAGCAAGATAAACAGCATGCCTAAATTTATCAAATGAGGAACATTACCTCTCAATTCAAAAAAAAAAGACAAGAGGTGGAAGAAAAAATGGCCGAATTATTGATGTTATCCAAACTGAGAGCAAAAAGACAAGAGCTCCATTCAGAAACCATCCATTTTGATGATGTAGTATCGCCTACGCCAACTGGTGAAACCTAGATCTGCAACTTTAGAGCAAAAAGAAAAAAATCAAATTCGAGATCTGAAGCTTGTGACCTAAACAAATAAAAAAGAGGTCATCGGACATACCTCAGTTTGTCGGAACCTACCTCAACCACCATCTAAAACCGGAACTCGTGTCTATTGCCACCGATCGGCTTGAGAATTATACCACCGGAACCGTAGTCGTCGGATTTAACACTACACACCACGCCATCTTTAGATCTTGTGAAATCTTGCTCATACATCACCAATTGGCATTCCAAACACCCCCTAACAACAATAATCTTTCATTTAGCATGATAAAAAGACAATGAGTAGAATAGCGGCCATACCTTGCTCATACGTCACTGATTGGCAGATCCAAACCCTTCACCACCTTCAAACTCAGTCGATTGGGTTTCATATAGAGAGAGATACGCTGATCTGGTGTCATTGAGAAAGCCAGATCTTGCATCGCCAAGAGAAACCATAGATCTCCTTTTGAATCGCCTAGAGAGAAAGCAGCTCGATGGGGGCGGATAAAATGCTATGAGAATGAGAAACCCTAATTGTGTACCCGTGTGTTTTTGAGTGAAGGGCATAATTGAGATTGTAAATTATATTGTGCTTTAGAGGGTTGTACAACATGCTTTAGGGGTGTTTTAAGGAAATTTATATGACCTTAAGAAGTCCTTTGGATATGCTTATTAATATAGTATATATATATATATATATATGTATATAGGGGATGGTTCAAATGAAAACCACTTTTATTGTGAAAACTCGAAAACTAACTAAAAAGGCCTAAAAAACACACAAAATATTTTTTTTTTTCAATTTTTTTTATAAAAATCGCTAGTTTTTATATATAAAAAAAACTTTTTTTCAAAAAAAAAAAAAATTTGTGTAGTGCACATGTGTAATAATACACATGTGTAGTACACATACATATGTGCAGTATTACACATGTGCACTACACAAAAAAAATTTTTTTTTTTTGAAATTTTTTTTATATTAAAAAACCTGCGAAATTTTGATTGCAAAAAAAAAATTAAAAAAAAAAATTTTGTATGTTTTTTTGGCTTTTTTTAATTAGTTTTGGAGTTTTCACAATAACTAGTGGTTTTCATTTAAACCTTCCCCTATGTATATATATATATATATATATATATATATATATATATATATATATATATATGTATAGTGGAGGGTTAAAATGAGAAGAATTTTTTTGTAAGAAGAAAAAAGAAGAAGTTTCAACCAATAAAAATTCTTCATTTTACTTCATTTAATATTTGCATTTAATTTTAATGTAAGGGTATATTGGTAAACTTACAAAAATCATTAATTTGTATTCTTCCCCTTTAATAACTAACTAAATTAAATTTGTAACTCATTTTCAAAATATATATACCTTTTCCAAATTAAAAAGGCAACTTAATTTAAAGTGTAGAATAAATTACTAGGTGTGTAGGATAAATTATGAGTTGTATAGGATATATTTCGAGGTGTGTAGGATAAATTTCGACTGTGTAGGATAAAATTCTATAATGTGTAGGGTATATGTAGGAAAATTTTGATATGTGTAGGTTTTGTAGATTATATATAGGATAATTAATGATTAGTTGACTAATTAATTAAAGAGTTAAAAAATTAATGATATGAGTTATAAATGAAAAAGTATTTTATTAATATGCCCTTTCTTCTTTTTCTTACATTAAATTTCTTCTCAAATGAACCTTCCCCTGTATATATACACACACATATATATATATGTATATATAGAAACGGGTTCAGGAGAGAACGGTAAAAAGTGTGAGAACGGATCCTGGCCTAACACGTGGCAGGGGGCCCTAATTGTTATGCGGGGGTACGATTGTCCTTTTATACGTTTCCTCCTTATTCACGTTATAAATCTCCTTCAAATTAAAACTCCAAAGATTTATTGTTAGCTGTTACCTGCTTTGAAAGCTTTCTCAGATGGCGTTTAACGTGGATTTTGTTCGACAAAGTAAAATTCGTTGGCGTTTTCTATTTTTGTTCCAGCAAATCATGCAACAGATATGGCGTTTTGTTCTTTTAGCATTATTCTATGGCGTTTTTTTGTATTATTAATTTATAATGTGTTGTATGATTTTCCATAGCGTTATTCAATTATGCAGTTTAATTGATATTTAATCTATTATTCATAACTGCAATTGGAGTTTTTGATATTAATTTTAATTATCGTTTACGTTCTTGTGTATTTGTTATGTTTTTACGATCATTGGCGTTTGTAGGACCGTATTTGACAGTCGTTTGAGTCAATTCGAGCTAGCAACTACCGAAAATGCAGCGGAAATACAAAATCGGCATGAATCAAAGCAGAAAAGGTGTAGAAACAGAAATGATTCACTTTAAAACAGTTTTCTCATTGATCTTCACAAAATACACTAGCAGCAGTTCGGCTACACGGGAGACATGAACGTATAAAATGAGAAAACAACTTGGGTATTTATAGGGGATGAGGTTTCGCTTATGTGACCATGTCCATATGAGCGAAACCATCTAGTTGGGGTTTTGCTCATATGACACGTGTCCATAAAAGCGAAATATCAACATTACAAACCCCAAATTTACATATTAACCCCTATACAATACATAATTAACCCATCTAGACCCTATACATTGATCAACTAAGACTAAGACGCAGGCTTTAGACATTCGTGCACCAACAAACTCCCCCTTGGATACAGCCGCAGTCTTCAGTCTTGGTCTTCGGGTATTCACAACGACTTGAACTTTTCTTCGTGTTGCTTAGGCTTCCTCCTAAGCGCATTCCTTATCATGTCGTTCTCTTTCTTTCTCTTCTTATCTTCTTCAGCTTGAATGTGCATCCATTTGCCTCTGTTCTCTTCAAGCTTTTGACGTTCACGAGCAGCTTTTCTCTTAACTTCTCCTCGAGAGACCACCATGATGACTTCCATTTACTTTCAGAGTTGATACTTTTCTGAAAGCAAAGGGTTGCAACTCGCTGAAATTGCATGGCCTGCTCTCTGTCTTCTTGCTGATAGTGGATTTTGTTGATAAAAAGACATTCGATATCCTTTGCAGAGCAATTCACAAGCCACATAGGATCATAAACATGAATTTCTCTCAATTCTCCACCTGCTCTATAAGTAATCACTGCTTCAGTAGTATTACAACTATAAACCCAGCCCATGAAGCCTTTGTAGAACTCCTGCTCCATTGGTGGCACTGGTATAGTCTTCATCGTTTTAGGCTTTTTCACATTCAGTATCGTCTCTTCAACACCTGTCACTGGATCTCTTCTTGTAACTCTCTTTGGATAATGTGGCTTCCAGTGCTTGAAGTCTCTCAAAGCCTCAAACTTTATCAATCCCCACATAGCAATGTCGTTCTTCCTGACGTTATATCCCAAAGTTCTAACCTTTGACAACTCATCCACATCCCACCATGGAAGTGACATAATATCATGTAACTTTTCAAAGTACTGAACTCCACATTCCCTCCTAATCGCATACGCATTAACTTGAGGCAGAAAACCCCAGCTAATAATGTCACCGAGAGATACGCTTCGATCACGTTGATAATACTTCAAAGGTCGTTTGAACTTTCTTTCGTGACTTTCTTTGAACCACTTCTTTCGTTCTTCCTTTGCCATATCTTTTTGAGTGCCATCAAAGTTTTTATCTTTCAAAATTTCAGCAACTTTTCTTCGCAGCTCATCACGATTCTCCTCAGTAAAGAATTCCATCAACGTTGGCAACTGTGAGGTATCTTCATTAACGCTTTCATCATCTGTCCAGTCTTCAACTTCCACTCTATCATACAAGCCAGCCTCTTCAACATATCGGTACTCATACTCAGACTGCTGATTTATGTCAAAGGCATTCAACTCTTCTTCAAACTCGGCATTCATTTCTTCTTCAAAATCAAACTTAAAGTCAGGATTCACCATGCGAGTCATTTCCTTAATTGCTTCCAATGTGTAAGTATGGAAATGCTCTCCTTCTTCACGATAAGTATCCAATCTCAGAATCAACTTCTGAGCTTGTTGAACATTCTGTCCATCACCTGACTCCCCCTGTCTATCAGCTCCCCCTGATTCTTTGTTCACAGAATCGTTCATCAAATTATCAACATTCTGTTCAGCAGAAGCCTCAGTAACCTTCAAACCTGTACCACCCTGAGCATCATCATCATCATCGTCTTTACATGAACCATGACTGCTCGCAGACTATACTTTCTCATCTTTGGCATATTCCTCTTCATCCTCCTCTTCATCATCTTCATCACTATCTCTAATCAACTCATCCATAGGAGTATAATCCTCAAACAGACCAGAAACAGCAGAGATAGGCTCGGGATTTTCAACAACCATTGAAGGAACAATCGATCATTCAGTCACTGCTGAACTTCCTTCAACGCCTTTACCCTTTTCTTTCATTTGCTCATCTATTTTAGCTTGACGTTCTGCTCTGAGCTCTTCAACTTGCAGCTCTTCAAACTTTTGCTCTACAGACGTTCCGAGCATGCTTTCAACTACTTTATTCAGCATATAGAACTCATGATCTCTTAACGCTTTAGCTGCTTCAAATTCTTTATTCTTCAACTTTAAGTATTCATTTTGCTCATCTCGTCGAGCCTTTTCTTCTTCCAGCTCAGCAATTCTCACCTTCAAGATGTCTATCTCTGACTGATCAGAATCAATCTTTTTCACCAACTCTTTATTATCAATCTCCAGCTTCTTTACACGCATTTCAAGTATTTTCTCCCGATCAGACACCTTCTTGTTTTCAGCGGCTAGCTTCTTGTTCTCAGCAATCACTTCATCAACCTTCTTTTCAACATTCCTGACTTGTGAGGTGTTTGCGAAATCAAAATATCCAACATCATCAAGACTCACATTCAAATTTGAAGGAACATTTGGAAAGTTTCGAAACCCCGCAGAACCCGGTGTTAGTTGACCTTGGGTGAGGGGAGGTGTTTGAAAAAATTCTTGTGAGGTGAATAGGGTTTGTTGTGGTGGTGGCGAAAGATGTACTGGTGATGATTGTCTTGGTGGTGTTGGTTGTTTTGGTGGTGAAGATTGTTGTGGTGGTGTAGGTTGTCGGGGTGGTGATTGGATTGGTGATTGTGGTGGTGTTGGTTCATGTGATGGTGTTTGTGGTTTCCTGGTTTCCTTGGTTGTCTTCTTCTTTAGCACAATCTTTGGTTTTGATATCTTTGGTGTGACTTTGCGAATCTTTGGAGAAACTACTTTCTTTCGAGCTCCAGCTTTCTTTCTACCACCTGGAGGAGATTGTGATTCGAAGACATGTTCTGGAGAAGGCACATAAACATCATCATCGTCCTTTTCCTGTCTCGTTCTCTTCCTTAGTTGTTTCTCTTTTTCTATCTCTTCTTGGATTCTTTTCCGACGTTCGGTTTCATCTACTACTTCATCGTCTGAAGAGCTCGAGGAGCTTGTAGTGTCTTTATCCACATCATCTCCCTTAATGTCATCAACAACTTTATCTTTCCCTTTCTGAGTTTCAACATTCACAACTTGATCAACTTCAGCAACCACTGTTGGCCATGTCTGTAAGACTTCAGTATCAAACAACAACTGTTCATCAACATTAAATGTATCTTCTTCCGCAGCTACTACTGTTTCATCTTCTTCAGGCTCATCAATCAAAGACGTTTGCACAGCTTTCTTTTGCTTCTTCTTTGGTTGTGAAGAAGATCCCTCAACCTTTTTAACAATAGGAGTGGCCTTTCTGCGTCTTCTCCCTGTTTCTTTCACATACCACTCATTCTTGGTGTTTTTGAAATCTTTAAGAATCTTCAGCTCTTCAGCATACGCTGCCTCTTTCATTTTAGCTTCGTTTCTCCAGTTCCGATGATCAACTGGATCTGGATCAGCGTAATTTGCATCTTTTATACAACCAAAGAATTCTGCACCAACTGTCGGTTCTGGGTGATTCGGGTGGTATCTCACAAGCTGTTTAAGCGTATCATTGCTCATGTGTGATTGTATCAACAAGTCATTCTTTATGTTTCTGTCAATCTCAGGATAAGCGTGATCAATCATCATCTGAACGAACCTCGGATACATCCAACTTTTGCTATCTGTCTTGATATTCTCAGCCATATAATGGAATACAATGTGTGAGAAATTGTACTTTTTGTTCAACACTAACGCCGTAACCATATTCATTTGATAGTCACTCATCGCATCATAACCTCCTTTTGTGTGACTCAAAGACATCAATACACAATGAATCAGAAACATGTATGGCTTTGTAAACTTTGATTTCAAGTAGTTCCCAGCATTCAGAGCTCCCTGATAACCCATTCGTAACATACAGCCTTTCACCATTCTTTCTAGAAATCTCATTGGCGATTCTGGCTCATCTGGAAAGTTAACAACTTCACGAATAAGAGCTTCAGTGACTAGAATCTTTTCCTCCTTGCCATGCACCTCAACAACTGAAGAAATTACTTTGTTCTGCTCATCGTAACTTGCATTTTTCCAGAAGCGTTCTATGTGAGATTTGTACAGTGGTCTTTGATCAGTCAATGCCTCCTGGATGGGAATAGGACCCATGAATTCCAATATGCCACTAAACTTGGCCAGCTCGGGGTTTTTCTGAATATCTAAATCACAACAACTGTTGTGAAGAGGATCAAAACAACACTAGATCCCTGCAAATCAAACACAGTACAACATGCATCAATACTTAAAACATTTTTTATCAAAATTAAAAATTACATGTTATTACACTTGGAACCCTATGAGCGAAATCAAAATTTCACTAAGTACAAAAACTCATCATATGAACTAAAGAGCGAAACCCCTCAAGTATACAAAAGCGGAATCAATATTGTTCACAAAAGCGGAAACACACAAAGTGCACTTATAAGCGGAATCACAAAATGCTCTTATGAGCAAAACCACTGATGTACAGATAAGCGGAACCACTGGTGAATAGATGAGCGGAACCTCATGACTTAACTGTTTTGAGCGAAATCACAATACCCAATCAAAAATTCAACAACTCCAAAAATTGAAACCACTAATCTATTAACATGAGAAATCCGACACTAGGGTTTGTTTTAATTTCATCAAAAATCACTCAAACACCCTAGATCTAAGTCTGTTATACTCGGACATCAACAAACATCAACAAATAACAGATTTGAAACAATCAACACTCAATAGTATAATCTACATATTAAGACGACCACATATGATAGATTTTGAGTTCTGATTTAACTATTAACATCCTAAATCTACGCTTTGTTCAACAGTTCTTGCCGACAGTTCAAATAAGCATGATACAGGTTAGATGGAAGCATAATCAACCTTGCCCATGATTGTAAACTATGAAATCAACAAGATCTGTAAAAATTTGGGCAGCACTTCGCCTGAAAACGGTGGTTTTAGGGTTTCGCTTTAAGTCGCCGGAGAAGATGAACTTAAGAGCGAAAGGTGTGAAAAGTGACGCATAAGCGGAACCATTTTACTTATATAGTAGGTCAGGTTTCGCTCTTAAGACCAAAGCCATATGAGTGAAACCTTATGGTAGCTATAAGCGAAACCTGATATGAAGCATCTATAAGCGAAACCTTTGTTTTAGTGTGACACATGAGCGAAATCATGTTGAAGTTTTCAAAAATTTAACTTTTTAACATTTTTCTGATTAAACACCAACACACCCAGTCAACCAAGTTCAAGTCAATGACCTTGGTCAACTGTTGGCCTACCAAGTCCAAGTTAATGACCTTGGTTGACCGAATTATGAAGTACGCAGTCATTTTATTCTGAAAATAGTTCAAATGAATGAACTTTTGAACGTTTTGAACTTTCAAACACATTTCAGTTTGTCAAACACTGTACCAATCACTGTTTTGCATCTCCAGCTTACCCAACCCTCATCAAACACTGACATGATCTACACTAAGCTTTGATCTTCCGATTCCCAATGTCAGTTGTCGAAAATAAAAAGAAACTAAAATCTTTTTGGATTTTTAACTGAATAAACTGAAAACTGTACACACAATATTTTTGTGAGTGTGTTAGGGGATCATATCAGCTGCCGACAAGACACAAGCACCGTTAAGCTGTTATTTAATTTTAAGCATTAAACAATTCGCGTAGATTGCCGATATACCTATCCTCTTAAATTCTCACAAAACTTTCAACCTGTTCGGGATACAGAATTAGTGTTTTAGAACTTAAACATCTACATGTGTCCCACCTCAGTATATACTCCCGTATCCAGACCCCAGTATTCAGTATTACAGGTGAGTATACCTAGATGATATCTGTAATGGGGTAAATTGCGAGGGCCGTTAGAGCTCAGGTCGATACTTCCGTATACGCAGAGAGATGACGGCTTCGACTTTACGGTGGGTCCCCCTAAGAGGATCTTTTGATTACAACAGCACATGATTAACATTTTTCAATGCGTTATCATTTTTCATGCTGAGGGGAGGCTTTACAAGAAAAGCAATGCGTAAAGCATTATCCGGGGACTAGGTCAGTATTTCCATACAGCAGAAGTCCCGGGATAATACCCCAGATATCACTAAGCATAAAGACCTAGTATCTCAGAATACGGGACCCTTCAAACAGGATTTCAGGGGTTACCTATATATCCTGGAGGTGTTCCCCACGTAGACGCAAGTGAATTTTATGTTTATATCCCAAACTGATCTACTGATTTTGCGAAAACCTACCGGCACATCTTTAGCGAGACTGCTTAATTGCATTTTATGCATTACAATTCTTTAGCGTACTATGTCCGTCTAGCTGATGTACTATCATTTCCCCTATTCCACACAACTCTTTTTGAAGTTTTCTATTGTTTTTGGATTTTTTTGAATTTTATCATGTTTTTGTATTTTTCTGTGAATTTCTCCCCCTAAAACTAAAACATATTTTTGTGTTTTTGTTTTTATCGAAAAGCAGAAAATAAACTGTACAAACAAAAATTGACAACACGACAAAGGTTCACGTTAGATCGCCGCCCAAATCGGCTTCACATTCAATAACCCTCCCAGATTGCAGATTTTTCATCCCGTTTAACCTCAAAAGATAATAAAATCTCTTTTTATCAAAAGGTTTTGTGTAAAAATCGGCTTTCTGATCATCGGTGTGCAATGTTCAATCCAAATTAACTTTTTCTCGTGACAATCACGGATAAAGTGGTGACGGATCTCAATGTGTTTTGTTTTCGAATGGTGAACAGGATTTTTTGTAATGTTAATCTCTGCTTAATTGTCCACATAGATAGGAGTATCTAAGAACTGCAAACCGAAGTCTCGCATCTGCTGTTGGATCCAAAGGATCTGCGAGCAACAGCTGGAGGCTGAAACGTATTCAGCCTTGCATGTAGAGAGCGCTACTGCGGTTTGTTTCTTACACTGCCAGGTGACCAGTCGAGTTCCGAAGAACTGACACCCAGCAGTGGTGGACTTTGCGTTTTGCTTGCAGCTCCCAAAGTCAGAATCAGCAAAACCAGATAAAGTAAAGTCACCCGATCGAGGGTACCACAAGCCGATGCTTGGGCAGCCCTTCAAATACCGTAAGATACGTTTCACTATGGTCAGGTGTGACTGCTTTGGATTTGACTGATATCTGGTGCAGAGACATGTCGGGTACATGATGTCTGGACGGGAAGCCGTGAGATACATAAGCGATCCAATGATTGATCGGTACAATGTCTCGTCCATCTTCACTCCATTCTCGTCTGGACAAATTCCATGATTCTGCGCAAGGGGGGTGGATGCAGGACTGCAATCTGTCATGTCGAACTTGTCGAGCACGTCCTTCACATACTTCGTTTGGTGAATGAAGATTCCGTCGGACATTTGTTCTACCTACAGCCCGAGGAAGAACTTCATCTCTCCCATTGAGCTCATCTCAAACTTTTTCTTCATCACCTTTTCAAATTGTTTGCACAGTTCGTCGTTGGTGGATCCAAAAATGTTATCGACAACATATATCTGCACGATCAACAAGTGGCATGCTTTTTCCTTGGTAAACAAAGTGTTGTCTACTGTCCCTCTTGTGAACCCGTTGTCCAACAAGTATGTCGAAAGCGTCTTGTACCAGGCTCTCGGGGCCTGTTGAAGTCCGTACAGCGCTTTGTCCAGTAGATACACCTTGTTTTTGTGAAGTGGATCTGTGAACCCCGGCGGTTACCCCACATACACTTCTTCTTTGATTGTTCCGTAAAGGAAGGCAGATTTGACGTCCAGCTGATATACTTTAAAATCTTTCCAAGACGCAAAAGCTAGAAATATCCGAATTGCCTCAAGTCTGGCAACCGATGCGTAGACTTCATCATAATCTATTCCTTCCTGTTGACTGAAGCCTTGAACCACAAGTCGCGCTTTGTTTCTCACCACGACACCTCTGTTATCACGTTTTGTAGGACCGGTTTTGACTCTGAAACGATTGCGTAACCGAACGTGTGACGTGCGGAATCCGTACACGAACGTGACCGAACACACGAGACGTAATATAATCTATGATTCTATTGATTAAATCTGAAAACGTACAAGAACCTGAATCACGATGTAGGACCGAGGGACGTAAGCGGTAGATCTATCTGGGTGTAGCGAGCCCAAACCCAGGTCCAGCATAACGGACCTCGGGGTGACTTTATGCCCTGACGCAAAATCGCAAGGGTTGAGTCTTCCTACTTGCACTTCACACGTATCAATGGCCTTGCAAACCATTGGTGATCTCTTTTTCCTTATTTGCTACATACCAGGATTTTGATAACTACAAGTGTTTACTTACTCACTTTCGCATGAACTCGCTCAACATTATTGTTGATTTTTCAACTTACATGTATTTTAGGGAATTAAAGGATCTGGCACGGTATGGCACGTTTTCCCGCTGCACTAGTACGAGGTCATCCGGGGTTTAGGGAATGTGACTCTTTCCTGGACAAGTCACAGTCCTTAAACCGTGTTTATGTTTTGTTTGTTTGTTGAACTAGGTTATGGTTGTTAGGGCGTGTTCCCGTTAAAACAATGGTACTGTATTTGGTTTTTAAAACTTAATGGATGATTCTTGCATGTTTTTAATTCATATAGCTTTGTTATGGTTAAGCTATGGTATTAAGAAGTCACACCAAACTAACCACGCTTCCGCAAAGCCAGGGTGTGACATATTTCATTTCATCTTTTACTTTATCATATGACTCTTTTGTAACATGATATGATAATTTCATTGAGTCATATTCCTTTTTCATTTCTCGATAAGCAATCTCTTTTTGTTCGCATTCATTTGTTATTTTCAAAACATTTTCTTTCAAAACTTCATTTTCTTTCTCTAATTTGTTACATTTTTCTGAAAGTTTTTCATCATTTTCTTTAAAAACTTTTTCTTTTTCTAACATCTCTTTGCATTTTTCTTTGAAAATGTTTTCGATTTTTGTGAATTCAAGATCTCTTGTTCTGAATTGCTCATCTTTTTCAGTACAAGCTCTGCACGGTTCCATGCATTTCTTGCACTGTTCAATTGGTTTTAAGACTTCAGAATCAGAATGTACCTCAGTGATTGGCACCTCGGTGTTTTCAGCAGCTTCTGTCTGCTTCATCTCATCATCATCTTGCTTTTCTTTGGTACTGACTTCCTCACCAGCATCTAAATTCTCATTCTTTTCTTCTTTCTGCACCTCGTTTTCAATCTGCTGTTCTTCAGTAACAGCTTCTTTCACAACTTCAACCTCTTCAGCAACCTTCTTTAGATTGTTCACCATCTCTTCAACACTCTTCTTCATTCTCTCTTCATCCCTTTTTCTCAGACATGATAGCATGGCATATCTGATCTCCTTTTCAAGCCTTTTAGCATATGTATCATCTTTCATCACATTTCGATAATATTCTGCTCTCAACGGAACAACGAGAAGAACATCATCAAAGATTATGTCTTTCTTTGGAACAACTGGTTCACCTTCTCTGTTGTAGTAACATTCTCTCTTCTTATCCCATCTTCTGTTGCTGACAGCACTCTCATATTCTTCCTACATGTCATCCATTCTGTTGTGGACCACGTTCCATTCTTTGTAAGTCTTCTTACTCAAAATCTCTTCTCGAGTTCTTTCTTTGATCTCAACTTTTTCTTCACGAATTTCAGCAGTGTCTTTGTCTTTGTTTTCATCTTGAATCTCAGAAACAAAGGCATAATAATCGTGTTTCTTTGAAATGGTTTCTGCATCATCCTTTGTTCTAATCTTCCATCAATAATCAATCCGATCTTCTTCTGGACAAATCTGGCTCCAATCAAATCCTTCATCCTCATGGAAG
The DNA here is from genome assembly GCF_002127325.2 of Helianthus annuus. Classification (NCBI taxonomy): domain Eukaryota; kingdom Viridiplantae; phylum Streptophyta; class Magnoliopsida; order Asterales; family Asteraceae; genus Helianthus; species Helianthus annuus. Next base: position 84,464,280 of record NC_035434.2, read on the forward strand.
ACTGCACAAGCCCTTGACTTGGGTTTATCTTCAATCAGTTTCGGATCTTCTCTGCTTCGATGGTAGATCGCCTTTCGGTAGTAATCATCATTGAACGGATGTTCATTTCCACCAACTGCAGAATTAGTGCATTCTTTTTTAAGTGACCTTTCTACTTACATTTGAAGCATGTCACTTTGGATTTGTCAAATCCAAGTTTTGTCGAAGCACCTCCAAGCGATTGTTTCCCGGTAATCTCCATATACCTCTGAGCTCGACGAATACAACTAGCTAAACACCAACGGATGTCAATGAGTTCCATCTCTTCCGGATCAATCTGGTCGTAGTCTTCTTTGGTCAATTCGGAGTTTCCAATTTTACCAGCTACAAGCCCTTCATATGACTCCAAAACAGATGCAAGAAAACTGATTTGTTGCTTCGCTGCATTGATGCTCATTGCTGGAGAATTCTTCAGTTTAAGAGCAATGTTGCACAGAATTTCTTCAGTTTCATCAGAATTTGTCTTTGAAGATGAATGATATCCAGAATGATGACTTGTTGACGTTGTTGGTGGTTCTTTCATCTTTTCACCACTAAATGCTGTTTTTGGTGAACCAACTCCTTTATCAGAAGGTACACTGCCTTTGTAGTACAAGCCCACATTCTGTTGATGTGAAGAACCAGTCATCTTGCTTTGCTTTTGTAACTCCAGATCATGACCTTTCAATCTTTTCAAACAAAGAATCAAGAGAAATTTCATCATATGAAGCATCATTTTTAAGATAAAAACAAACATTTGCCACTGATCTGCTCGTGGTAATGCTTCAATGACTTTATCAATAAGTTCCTCTCTTGTTTTGTCAATTTTAAAACGTTCAAGTTCGATTTGAGGTGACAGAATCTCTCTATCATTTGTCTCACTGTCTCTCCTTTTATATTGTCAAACAGATCAAATTCTTTTTTAAGTAACGCAATTTTATTTTTCCTAATCTGTTTTCCCCCCTCCGCTTTAACTCTTAAAGCTTCCCAGACTGATTTTGAGGATCCATCATGAGTAAGCAAAGCAAATATATCATTTCTGATTGCTGTCTGAATCAAAGCAATCATTCTCTGTTCAGCTGCAAACTCAGATTTTTCTTCTCTGGAAAATTTCTTGAACGGTGGATCTTCGTTTTTGTCATCTTTTGGCCTTTCGTATCCGAACTCTAAGCAGAACCAGCTCTCATGTGCATATGCTTTTGCCCAGTTGATGAAACGTTCTTTCCACCAGGTATAATCTTCAATACTTTCCAGAGTTGGTGACTTTGAATGAGTTTCGTAAAAGTTATCATGCTTGATGTTTTCGTTGATCGCCTTCGTGATAGTTTTTGGTGTAACATTTGCAATCTCGGACGATTCGGATGTGAACGCGTTGAAAAACGTGTTGTAGAATTCTTCAGCCATGATGTCAACTTCTTGAATTACCTTGAATATCTCGAATTACCTGAATATCTCGAATTACCTGAATCAACAAACAAACAAAAACTTATCAGTTTAAACACTTGTTAAACAACTTAATCAAAATAATACTCGAACTAGTAAATATTCTGTGCGGACAGAAGGTTGACAAACTGTGCAGACTAAAAGTTGACAGACTATATGGACTGAACTTGATGTGAACTGAGATTTAAATTGTCAAACCGTACGAAGTGCTATGACCCAGATCAAATTCAAACAACTTTGACAAAACCACGCGACCTGAGGACTGAACCACCTATTGTGAACTGGGATCAAATTCAAACCGTGTGACACAGAATTCACTTTCAAACTACCTTGACCCTTTCAAATGACTTCGCAATCTGAAAATAATGAACTAGATCAAATGGGCCTCTCAAAACACTTTATTACATGACCAAAACGGTTTTTCAAATGCAACTAAAAACGTCTTTTGAATTATTTAAGTGTGGCCGACAAAATTGACTGTTAAATGAATATTATTGGCACGATATTATCACATGCAAAATGATGGTTTAACAACTTCACATGGGCCGATGTCAAATAAAGGAATGCATCTAATTGGACCTCAATGTCTGCTTTTTTATCTTTTTGAACATGACCAACACCTTTTAACTATGATTGGGCCGAAAATTCAATTTTACTCTGATTGGACCCCCCTTTTTTATTGAACAATGTGTAACAATTTAATCAACTAACCGACAAACACTTCAAGAATTTTACATGCAACTTTGACTAACAAATAACTTTAATTGGACCGATGTATATTGTGTATCACAAGACTTCTATTGATTTTCAGATTCAATTTTTTTAGGACCTCCACTTTGTCTTGAGCAATGAAAGTAATTAATACTATCACATGTAACGATTAACGGTGTTGACACAATTTAATGATCACATGCAATCCTGATTCATTAAGAATGACAAACACTTTGATTGAACCTTCCAACTTTAATCACATGATGACGGATAAGCGAAACCACTAGAAGACTTTCAAGCGAAACCTATTGGACCAAATAAGCGGAACCTACGAGCGGAACCTTCTGAGCGGACCTGATTGTTTGAATAAGCGGAACCTGATTATAACCGAATAAGCGAAACCTCAAGATCTTTCAAGCGGAACCTCAAAGTCTTTCAAGCGGAACCTCAAGGTCTTTCAAGCGGAACCTGCAACTATGACAGCGAATTCGAACAGAAAAACTTAGATTTCTCCTAAATGGTTACGAATTTGGATCTGAAACTTGGTAGGGTTATAGATAAGGTGTTTACGCACAACATATTAAAAAATCAGACGATTTGGACCGTAAAAACCTGTTCAATTTGACGAAAATCAGCTAAAAACGTGAAAAATATGAAAAAGATGAAGAAATAGATGAAATCCGGATCTGAAATCGATGAAATCACGAGCGGAAATGTGTGTTGGATCAGTGCAATCGAGCTCCTGCTCTGATACCACTTGTAGGACCGGTTTTGACTCCGAAACGATTGCGTAACCGAACGTGTGACGTGCGGAATCTGTACACGAACGTGACCGAACACACGAGATGTAATATAATATGTGATTCTATTGATCAAATCTGAAAACGTACAAGAACCTGAATCACAATGTCACTTTCTCTCTCTAGTTTCTCTCTCTAGATCTAGAAAGCTCCAAATGACAAATGTAGCAAAAGTCTCTAATCTAACATAAAGTCTCCTATTTATAGTCCAAGGTATTTAATGAGGTTTCTCATTAATTACACTTATGCCACCTTGACTTTTTGTCTAGCTATCACTAATATAACAACTTGTTTTCTTCTGTTTCTCGCTACAGCTCGGATTGACGAAGGCTATAGACATGAATGCACTAACATGTTTGCACTTAAAAACCCATTTCGTCTTGATTAGCTTTTGATTCTTAGGCAGATTGACAAGTCTCCAGACGCCCAGCTTTTCGAACTGTTGCAGCTCCTCCTACATTGCATTCACCCAGCTATCCTCGGCCAATGCCTCTTTGTTGGTTCTGGGCTCTATCTGTGAAATAAAACATTTTAATGAGACTTCTTTCTGCATATCAGCAATAGATGAATAGAAACATGTAAGAGCTCGATCTATTTGATGTCGGGTTTTGACACCACTTTGTAGGTCGCCAATAATTTGTTCTGAAGGATGGTAAGACAACGTCCGTGGCTTAACATTGTCAGGCACATTCACTTCCGATTCCAAGCTCGATATGTCAAGATCAACGGTTTGATCCTCAGCTTCCGTTCGATCCTCGTCAAAAGTCGGAGCGGGTTTCGCTTCTGAGTCGTCAGATTCGTCAAAAGATGGAGCTGGTTCCTCTGATGGTTCATGAGCTATTCCACTCGGTCCTGCTTCATAATCGTGAGTACTCACATTTTGCTGATCCAGGTACATAAGAGCTAGTTCCTCATCACTCGGCTCGACCGGCAGATGAAACGACTCCCAGAGCTTGTCGTAGTCGAACAGGAATCTTTGTCCGGGAAGTTGTGGCGATGGAGTGTGTTTCTGACAATCCACGTGTTGGACTTGAATCACCTTCCCCAGGCATTGTACGAACACCCTCTTCAGTGGGCTTGCGTAACCTACAAAGAAACCCTCATTAGATTTAGCGCCAAATTTACCGTTTTCATCAATAAAAGTGCAAGGAGACCCAAATGGCTCCAAAAACTCAAGATTCGGCTTATAACGGTGCAGCAGCTCAAAGCAAGTCTTTTTATACTTCTTGACAGTGATAACTCTATTCAATGTGTAATAGGCTGCTGAAACTGCTTCACTCCAGAAAAAGATTGGTAGCTTGGAATCGGCTAACATCTACGGGCTGTCTCAATCGGGGTCCGATTCTTTCGTTCAGCTACGCCGTTTTGCTGTGAAGTGTACGGCGCACTGAATTCATGAAGAATTCCCTTCTCATTGCAGAACTCGTACATCTTGTTGTTCTTGAATTCCGTTCCGTTGTCGCTCCGAATCCTCTGGATTGGCAATTTATACAACGTTTCCATCTTCTTGAAAAGTACCATCAATGACTCAAAAGTTTGATCTTTTCGTTCCAAGCACACTACCCAAGAAATCGCGTAAAGTCATCAGTCACCACCAGGCAATATAAGTCTTCGCTGATGCTCTTTACGTTGATAGGCCCGAAGAGATCCATGTGCAATCTCTCAAGAGGTAACCTGATTGTGTTCATGATCTTTAATGGGTGTGACTTCCGAGTCTGCTTTCCTTTCTTACATGCTACACAATCATCATTTAAGCGAAAATTCTTCAGATTAACACCATCAACCAAATCATTATGTACTAAAAAGTTCATTTTGCGAACATGAATGTGGTCCATCTTTCGATGCCACATTATCGAATCTTTTTCTGTCGCTTTAGTTTTAGACACAAAACACTGTTTCTGATGAGATGTTGGCGTTGCGACGCTCATATCAAGTATATAAAGATCATTTTCACGCGGAGTTCGCAACAACACCATCTCATCAGGGATTTTAAACCCTGGTTTCAACACAACACATTCAGTTTTAGTAAAGTGTACACTAAACGCTTTGTCACAGATTTGTGAAATACTGAGTAAATTGTTTGTTAACTCTACTATGTAGTTCACTTTGTCGAACGAAATCACTCCATTTGACAGTGTTCCTTGACCAACGATCCTTCCACCTTGATTCCCAGCAAATCCAACATAGCTTCCGTTTATGGATTTGACATCATAGAGCAGAGCAAGCGTCCCAGTCATATGCCTTGAAGCGCCACTATCCATAATCCACTTCGATAGTATCGACTTGGGCAGCCCCTGCAAACATCAATTCAAATTTATTCAAACAATGAAGCCCATGATTTCTTTACTTCTAACACACTTCCGAACACAGCATCACACTTCTCATTTGTTTTCGGAAAATCAAATGTGACATTTTGAACCTCTTCTTTCACAATTGTTTTAACTTTGTTAGTTATCGGTGGAAATTCATCAAGAAACTTATCAACTTCATTTTCAAACTCAACCACATCATCTTTAAAAATGTTTGAATCAATTTTCAAAGCATTCTCCATCTTTTTAACTTCAACCGACGGTTTCGATTTCACGACCCAAGATTGATTTTCAAAAATTTTTGTCTTACGGTAAATTTTTGAAGTCTTTCGAGTCTTAGAGGATTCGCCAATCTCGAAAGTCGATTTCGGCTTATCCTCCGACTTCAACGATTCACCTCTCTTCAAAATACGGATAGGAGAAACCATCGGCTTTTTGCCCTTTGTGTCAGTTGGATATTTAGGTCGAGGTTTTTGAATGTTTGACTTTTGAACAGTTGGTTTAGTAACAGCTTGTTTTTGAACACTTGGTTTTGAAACAATTTGTTTTTGAACCGGTTTCACAACAACAGGTTTCTCGATCACTTTCTGACACTGTTTCGCCATGTGTCCGATTTCATTGCAGCGGTAACACACCCTTTTGTCATATTCGACAAAAATAGATTTGACTGACTCTTCTTTCAACTTCTTTGCTGCATTGAAATCGTCCACAACTTTTTGACTGAAAATATAATCTTTCTCATCGTCAACACTAGGACCAGCGACAAAAACTTCATTGATCTTCTCTTTCGGCTTAAACACCTGCTTAGCCGTTTTCTTTTCAAACCCGATTCCTTTGTTCTTAAAGGTGTTTTTCTTGTTTTGACCTTTACCAACCCCTTCTTTCTTTTCCGAACTTGTGGGACGTGAAGTAACAAACGACTTTTTGGGTTTCGAAAAGAATTCATTGTTATTAACTTCGTTAATGTTCATTTCAATCAGTTTAAACACTTTTTCAACATTTTCGATCTTGACATTCTGAAGCGGGTACTCGAAGTCGGAATAAAGTTTGTCTGTTCCAATCATCATGGTGTATACCACCATAATCGGATCGTCATTCGTACTCTTTTCCAATTTCGGTACATATCGATCTAAGAAATTCCCTTCATCTTTAGAATCACTGAGAGCCTTCTCAGATTGAGCCTTTTCAGATTTCTCACTCTCCTTATCCAACACCTGATCAACAACAGTCTTAATAGCCTGAGATTCGTTGTCGGTATCGGATGGGGAGAATGTGACATCTATGGTCTCAGGCAAATCATCCTCTATCGATCTCAATTTGAGATTTAAAGCCGCTTCCACCCCATCTGGATATTTCTGGGTGTAATGATTCTACATTGGGGGTGGAACGCTCTTAAAGATTGGTGCCATATGTGGCTGTTGGGGGACAATCTGATCAAGAACGTACGATGACGCCACATAACTCATTAACTTTTTATCAATCCGATCGTTTTCAATTTTAACCAATTCGAGTTCTTTCTTAAGCGATGCGATTGTGTCTAAATGAAAATTGACTTCATTTTGTTTATCTAATAGTGTTGCTTTAGCCAATTTTGTAGCTTTATCGTTTTCAACACTTTCCTTTTGTATCATTTTGATTGAACTTTTAAGAGTATCGTACGCCTCTTTCACTTGGCCAAGGTCAAACGTAATCATATCAGCGTGGTGTTTCAACTCCTGATACTTAGTGTCCTTTTCAAGACACTCCATGCATGGTTCTAAACACTGTTTGCATGGTGTTTCAGGGATTGAAACAACCTTTTCAACAACCTGCTCTACACACACAGTTTTACCGACATTGTTTGACTCAGACTCAGACAGTTTGACTTTGATCTCCTTAACTCCAGATTCCTCTCGTTTGACAGACACACTATTGACAGACTTTGACTCCTCGGATTCTCGTTTGACAGACACACTTCTCCAGTCATCTCTTTCGACACATCTATCAACTCTTCAACGGCTTCTTTCTTCTCTTCAAACCTTGGGCATGATCCGGTCCTTGGTTCTTCAAAATAACCTGCAAAAGATTCAGAAATGTTAGGAGGCAATACAGATTTTATTAAACTTCCCAAAACCTCCTGTTCTGACTGATAGTAGTACACTCCAGCAGCTATTTCTTCCATATTAACCGCATTTTCACCAGAAACCTCTTCAGCAACTACAGAAACATCTTCAGTAACTGTTTCTAGTTCAGACACCATCTCAGAAATCTCAACAACTTCAGCCATCATGGCCTGTCCATCGGTACAGGGGATATACTTATCCTAACTGAAACCTGCAGCAACCTTCTCGTCGTCTTGATTCACGATCAGTGCCTTTTCTGGTTTATTCTCAATTTGTGGCCTCTGAACAGTTGGCTGTTGGTTTGGTCGGTGAAAGATCGCTTGCATGTAGTAGTCGTTGGAGAACGGGTTTCGATGATTGTTTACTTCACGGTTAGGACATTCTCGTTTGAAGTGACCGCGTTCTTTACATTTAAAGCATGTAACTTTCGACTTATCAAACCTAACTTTTGATCGGGGCCTGATAGACTGTTCCGGCCTGTAATTTCCATGAAACGTTGAGCCCTACGCACCAAACTCACCATGCACCATTTGATGTCGATCAGTTCAAGTTCTTCGGGATCGATTTGGTCGTAATCCTCCTTCGTCATGTCAGGATTACCGATCCTCCCTGCTACTAAGCCCCCATAAGCCTCAAGAACGGAAGCAAGCAGTGCTATGTGCTGTTTTGCGGCTGTTTCCGTGATCTCGTTTCCATTCTTTATGTTTACCGCAATGTTGCACTGTACCCCAGAAACATACGCCTGTTGGTTGGATCCTGTTGAGCTTTGAGGTGAAGGCTGTTCATGAGCTTTGACATTCGGTTCAAAGTTCGCGAATGGTGATGAATTGCCAGATTGCGGAGTGTTTGAAGAAACACTTGAGGTGTTATCAGCAATGAACCCTGTCTGTATTTTTGGGCTTTGATTGGTTGAAACTGTAGGGTTGCCTTTGTAATACAACGATACATCCTGCTGCACACTCGCTGAGTTCATTTTCTTGATTTTCAGCAATTCCAACTCGTGGGCTTCAATCTTCTCGATGAATGAGCTGAGGTTGAGATTCACAAAATCAGAATTATTCTTCAACATCATTAGATACGTGCCCCACTCATCATACGGAAGTGCATCACACAGTTTATCAATCCATTCTTCATTTGTCTTTGTAATTTCCAAATGCTTCATTTCAACCACAAGATGACAGTATCTTTCGATTAACTGCTTTGTCGTCTCGCCTTTAATCCCAGTAAAAATGTTGAATTCCTTCTTGATTAAAGCTTTCTTGGTCTTAATCATCGATACACTGCCTTGGAATTTCAGCTTCAACGCTTGCCAGATCGACTGAGAATTATCTTCATGTTGTAGTAAAACGAGAATATCTTCCTTGATGGCCTGTTGCAGAATGCTCACCATCTTCTTTTCAGCCTTGAAGTCAATCTGTTCAGAATCTGTCAAACTCCCGATGCCCTTTTCCAATCCCATACCGTTAACTGGTGGTACATACTTCGCCTCTATTTTCATCCAACATTCAAAGTGATTGGCTTGCACCCAGTTTTTGAAACGTCCTGACCAACCCGCGTATTCATCCAAACTCATAAGCTTCGGAGGCTTATGCATCATCCCTAATTCATTCTCCATGTTAACGTTCTGAACTATACTCGCCGGACTTTGCGTAGCCGTCAAACCGCTTCCCGCAAACAAGTTATAAAAATCTTGATGTTCCATTTTAGTGACAAATCTCCAAAAATGTTTAACCTTTTGATTAATAGGTTGTTTTTATTAAAAACTTTTAACACAAACTGAGTTTCCAACACTTGATCACGTACGAAATGGACTAAACGCTCAAAACATGATTTTTACACTAAAACAGGTCGTATAAGCGAAATCAGACACTAAGTGTTGTTATGAGCGAAACCCCCTAATGTTCACAAAAGCGAAATCAGGTAATGTCTATATGAGCAAAACCCTAAGAGCGAAACCCCTAGAGCGAAATCCAATCATGACACTATAAGCAAAACCCTAAGAGCGAAACCTCAAAAATGACTCTATGAGCGAAACCTCAGGAGCGAAACCCCAAAAAATGACACTGTGAGCGAAACCTCTCGAGCGAAACCCCTGATATTGCTAATGTCGTATAAGCGAAACCACTCAAGTACCGTATGAGCGAAACCTATTCACGAGCCATTTTAGGTCACTTTTAAGCTGATTTTAGGTCTGAATTTCTCAAGGATTTGTTATTAACCAGTTTTACACTATATGTCCAAATCTCAGTCCATTTTGTCCGTCGGAAAGGTCAGAAACTCAAAAAGTGCTAGAAAAAGGCTTTGATTCGGGTCAACTAGCTCACAACTGGCTCTGATACCAATTGTAGGACCGTATTTGACAGTCGTTTAGGTCAATTCGAGCTAGCAACTACCGAAAATGCAGCGGAAATACAAAATCGGCATGAATCAAAGTAGAAAAGGTGTAGAAACAGAAATGATTCACTTTAAAACAGTTTTCTCATTGATCTTCACAAAATACACGAGCAGCAGTTCGGCTACACGGGACACATGAACGTACAAAATGAGAAAGCAACTTGGGTATTTATAGGGGATGAGGTTTCGCTTATGTGACCATGTCCATATGAGCGAAACCATCTAGTTGGGGTTTCGCTCATATGACACATGTCCATAAAAGCGAAATATCAACAATACAAACCCCAAATTTACATATTAACCCTATACAATACATAATTAACCCATCTAGACCCTATACATTGATCAACTAAGACTAAGACGCAGGCTTTAGACATTCGTGCACCAACAGCGTTTTTGTGGAAACATTTAGTAGTATTTGTGAATATTAGTTATTACTATTTTGTTAATTTGTGGAAACATTAGTTTTGTTAATTTTGGCGTTTTATTATGTGTTTATTATGTCTTGTTTATTTTTCAATTAATGGCGTTTTAATGTATAATGTTATTACGAGACATCATTCTGTTTTTCTGATTTTTTTGTTCCTCCCTGTGTTTTCTCAGACGAAGTCTCTTCCTCGAGTCAAAGGCATTGCCCCAAAACTGGATTACCATTTATCATTCCTGACGTCAGTGAAGAATTAAAGCCCAGAAAGGACATGCTATTCTCAAGTCTTGATGATTGTTATTCAATGTATGTTAAGTATGCCAAGGAGTGTGGGTTTTCAGTCAGGAAAGGGACTACAAAGACAAACTCTAAAGGTGTGTTACATATTAAGTATTTTTTGTGTACGAGAGCGGGGGTATATAAGGACAAGAAGGTTGATACGTTGGACCCCAATCAAAAAGAGCGAGTAGTGCGATCCAACTTTTCCAAGAGGACTGATTGTGGTGCACTGTTATATGTAGAATATGAGAATGGATTTTGGAAGGTGTATAAGTTTGTCGAGGAGCACAATCATGAACTTGTTGAACGTCCTGATAAGCATTTTCTTCCAACTGAACGGCACCTCACTCTGCTCCAGAAGCATGTTATACACAGCATGTCTAAGCTGAATTTGGGTCCGTCAAGGCGTTTAATGTTATGAAGACTTGTTTTGGTGGTTTTGAAGATGTGGGCACAAGCAAAGTTGAATTTAAGAACTATAAGAGGCAAATAAACTTGTTCATAGGGGAATATGACGCTGATATGGTTGTGAAACATTTGAATGAAAAAAAAAACATTCCTAGCCTAACTTCTCGTATGATTACGTCACAGATGAAGACAATCGTTTTGAAGGGTCTTTTTGGTGTGATGATCAAGCCAAACGTAATTACCACGTGTTTGGTGATGTGATTTTGTTTGACGCCACGTATCGTTCCAACAAGTAATTTTTTATAATTCAACTTCTTTGTTTTTAGGCGTTTTATTAATTTTACATTCATGTCGTTTTTTATTTTACATGCAATGGCGTTTTTTTAGCTTACATGCAATGGCATTTTACTAGTTTACATTCAATGGCATTTTATTATTGTTTCATTTATCATGGCGTTTTCATATGCAGATACTCTATAGTGTTTGTACCGTTCACTTACTGGTATTGACAATCATCACTGCAATGTTACATTTGGTGCAACATTGTTGGCGTCGGAAACTGCTGATACGTATATTTGGTTGTTAAGAGTTTTTCTTAAAGCTGTTGGTTCTCAACCAAAAGTTGTTGTCACTGACCAAGATCCAGCGATGAAGAAGGCTATTTCTGTTGTATTTGTTAACACGAGGCATCAGTTATGCATGTGGCATGTGATGCATAAACTTTCTCTGAAGGTTGTTATGCTTTTTTTACCTTTGGCGTTTTAGTATACAATGCATTTTAAGATACATGGCGTTTTATACCTTGTTACTGTTTTTTTAATTAAGTTTTGTCTTTTGTTTTTTTTTTATATATGTGTGGCGTTTTCGTGTTATTTATAGGTTGGTGTTAGGCTATGCAATTCCACCAATTTTAAAGAATGTATCTGTGGTGTTGTGTGGACGGATATTCTCACACATGAAGAGTTTGAATTAGAATGGGAAATGGTTATTGCAGAATTCAATTTAGAAGATAATGTCTGGCTATTTGATATTTTTGCACTTTGGGAATCTTGGATCCATGCATACTATAGAATGGAGCCTATGTTTGGTCTTATGCGAACGACATCCAGGTCGGAGAGTGAGAATCATTTTTTTTGGTCAAGTGTGCAATTCGAAAGCTACTCTTGTTGAGTTCATGACGCATTATGAGACAGAAATAGAAGCACAGTGTAACACCTCGTAAAATCACGTCCAATGATGTATTGACACGTGTAATAAACCCTAATAAAGTCAAACAGTGAAATTTAGGGACTAATTTTTCGAAAAATCGAAAACTTTGATTTTGAAAGGACTGGATGTATTAGCATACCTAAAATAAGTTTCTAAATAACCTCTCACGATGGTGATATTCACAAATGTGCCACTTGATGATAAAGTGTAGCCGTTTGCGTAATTAATTGAAAGTTTGTGCAATGAAGGGTTAAAAGCGTCAACATGTTAATTCTTACCTCTGAGTGACCTTTTAACCGAATGGGAGCTTCATGATATTTAATTATACTCTCGGAAATGCCAAGTAATAGCCAACTAAGGTTTTTATGCCTATAAGTAAAGTTACGCGCAACTTTGCAAGTTAGAGGGACTAAAAGCGTTAATATGTTTAATTATACCCCTGAATGGCCTTTTAGCGAACCCGAAGCATCGTGATGTTTAATAATACTATCAAGGATGTCTAATATGGAGTAGATGAGGCTTCAATGCAATTAGACGATGAGATGCGCAAGTTTGCGCAATAGAGGGGCCTAAAGCGTCAACTTTTGAATCTACGCTATTCGGGGACCATTTAAGTGAACGAGAGCATAGTAATATTTAAGTATATGCTTGGGAATGCCTATTATGGGCCATGGAAGGCTTGGATGTCATTAAATGGCATTCCACGCTACTTTGCGCAATTAAGGGACTATTTGCGTCAAACTGCAAAAGTCTATCGATTCGTATTGTATCGGACCTTCCGGAATATGACCATGAGTTAAACATACCCCATTTATCCTTTATATAGCTTAGATAGAGGTGTTCGATGCGCAAAAATAAACTTTTATGTCATGCAGGGACTAAAAGTGTCAAAAAGTGCACAAGTTTGCATTTTCGCGTATATCTCACATTCTGAATATCCCCAGACATCCAAAAATTTATGTAAGCACTAAAATATTTTATTTTAGTGTCTGGCTTGATAAAATTCCATTCGTCGCGTAATTTGGATCGTTTTTAGCGTCCGTCCGTGTTTCGTCGTAATTAGTCGAACAACGGGACCGTACGACCAAACGAACCGGCATCCGAGATGTTTTTGAACATATTTTAAGTTCTCTATACTTTAACTTCATTTTAGAGCTTTGAAATGAGGTTAACGGGGCTTAAACGTGTCAAAAAATGCATCGAAAACCAAGTTTGGGGGTGCAGGGGCCTGTTTTGCCATTTTTGAAAGTTGCTGGCCTGCAAGGCCCTTACGGTCTGTATGGACCTTTGCTTACGGTCCGTAAGGCATCCCTAGACCAGCAAAATCTATTTCCAGCTATTTCCAGCTCATTCCAGCTCTTGCAAATGGTTTTTGATCAATCTATGGGCCAATTTTGATGGTTTTCAGGTGCCCCTTGTATTTGTAAACCATGTGCCCACATGGATGGTTGAGATTGAAGCTCGGTTTTTGATAAACGATCCTAACGGTTCTCAAAAACCTATAAATACCCCCCCTTGTTTTGGGTTTCACTTGCACCTTCCCTCCATTCTGAATTCTCTGCATTCTTTGAGGGTCTTGAGCTTCTTGAGAACCTCTTTCAAGTCCTTTGGACTTTTGTAAGTGATTCCTTTCATGCTTAGTTATTTGTTTAACGTTTAAACCGAAAAGTCAAGCGTTATCGATAAACACTTTGACTTTTAATCGGTTGATCCATGGTTCGCGTTGAACATGGCTACGTGATCGTAATTAGGTAGGTGTTTAACCCTCTAAAGGGCATCTTCTAATTACCACGTTTACTTAGTTTAATTGTCGGGTCAAATTAAAGTCAATCGGGTTTGTTTTAAATAAAATTCATAACTAATGATATAAAATCTTTAAAATCGGTTTTGTCACTTTAACAACTTGGTAAATATTAGTTGAACATGTCTAAGCATGTTCAATCCGACAATTCTAAGTATAGGCCGGTTCGGAGCCGAAAGTCGCGAAAGTTGACTTTTGCTTTGACTTTCAGTTCTGACCCGAATTAGACTTATTTAGATATGCCTTAGGATTCCTTTAGGATCATGTTATAGGTTAGTATAACCCTCTGAGGTTATACAACCTGAATCCTTTGTTATCCTATTCATTTGCAAGTATCCGTTATATGCCGAATTGTTAACCGTTATGCCCTTTTGACCTTAAAACAATATTTATGAAAATGTGAGAGGATAGAAACCTTCACTACTGAATTATAAACTTGTCCATAAAAATTTGACATCAGTTTGAGGTCTAGATTAGGAGTTATGCTCAATAGCGTAATTAGAAGCTTCTTTAGTAATTAAATAGCGTAAATTGCATATAGCCTATCTAAACCCAATTTTTTATACAAAACTTTGTACCTAATGTATTAAAATAATATTTTGGGATTTTTAGAAATTTTTATTTAATTTTAGGCTGAGCATAACTTAGTGTTCTAAGCTTAATTCGGCTAATGCCGGTTTTGCCCTTTTGGGCTATAAAATGAGTTTTATATATCCGATTGACCCCACACCTTTTTCTACTGATCTAATATGTTAAATAAATTATTTTGAGCCTTCCGGAATTTTAAAAATATCAACTTTCTATATAAAACCCGGAAATGGCTCCAAATCGCCTTTTTAAGCGTTTTTGACGCATAAGTATGTGCTAGAACCTATTTAAGCATATGAGGTTGAAACCTACTGATGTATTCAGTAAAACTTTATATTTTAAACATTAGGAGAATATCTTAAGATCAGAATTCCAATATTGACCTTTTAAGCATATGTGAAATTACCAAAACGCCCCTACGGAGTCTAGGAGGATTAAGATTGATAAATTTCACATAAGGACTTATACCCTACTGTTATAACTTGGTAAAATGAGTAGGTTTACTGATTTAATCAGACCTGTAACTCAGGTTATTATTTAAACCCTTTTACACCCTTTAAAATGACCAAAATGCCCTTATGAGGCATAAATTGGGTTTAAAACCATTTTTGGGCATAATGGAAGGTATCCTTCTGATATCACAACATGTTTAAGGCATATTAACTTAGGAAACCTGTATATGACTCTTATGGTTACTCGTTACGCACTTTATGCGTTCGGATCGGCGTAGGTAACTAGTTTACCCATTTTAGTCGAAACGGGTCAAACCATATCATTTCAGTCTCAAAATCCAGAATGTGATTAAGTTACCCATATTAAACAAGTATGCAAGCTTGTTGGGTCAAAACCACATTCTAAAACGGTCTTCGCCTTATCCTGCGTTTAAACCGTAATCTTCATTTAAGAACTAACCGGTCTAGGCTTTGGCCAAATTAAAGACCCGTTAGAAATCTAATAGGTTATTAAAAACCTTCGTTCCAGATTTAGGAGCCCAGTAAAAGCTATCTGTACTTGCTTGCTGGTATACGGCTGGGATTAAATGTATATTTAGCTCAGGTAAATACTTTTAACTTATTTTCCGTTATACGGGCTTGGGGGTACGGTATATAAAATACCGCTTGGTCGGGCAATTGACCCTAACTCATTAGTAGTTGGGTATTATCAATGTGACCCGTTTGAAAACTGGTTTTGTTTATTTTACACCTTTGGGAGCTTAATGACCATGTCCCGGATATCCTTGGCATCATTTTAAGAAATGGCCACGACCTTGACACCCGGGTGTAGGCGTACACCCGGTAATATGTCCATATTATTAAGGTATAAACGTTGGCTTCCCGTCGCAGACTTATACTGAGTGGCGTGTCAATTAACCTTAAACCCGATACGACTCGGGCGACTGAACGCATAATGAACATGTAATTCTTTTACAAGTTTAACTTTGATTAATTATTCCCAAGTTATAAAATGTTTTGTGCCTTGTGCATTCAAATCAATTTTTAAAACCTTTTCAAAATGAGTCAGTTAAATTGTAATTACCAGTGAAAACTGACGTATTTTCCCAAAAATACTAAGTGCAGGTACTATGCGTAATAGGCTGGTTTCTCCTAGCATCAAATAGAAGTCTCGCAAGCTTAGATGCCTGAAGTCTGTTGAACAATGTTTTATTTTATTTTGCGATACGCCTGTGGATCTTTTACTTTCCGTTTGTAATACTTGGATATTACTTCATATCGGACTGTAATATATTTTTGCTTCCGTTGTGCATTTAAATTGTGTGGTTTGACTATGATGATGTCAACTACGTCACGTACTCCCCACCGGGCCCACCGGTGACACGTGGAAAATTGGGGTGTGACAGGTTGGTATCAGAGCCAACGTTGAGTGAATTAAACACTAGCCTTTTGTGTTTAATCTCAATGACACAATAGCACATTCCTTAATCTTCTGAGTCTAGACTTAACATAGGAATACCCTCATCTCTATTTGGAGAATTTTTTTTCAATTCTATGTATTCTTGATATGTCGCCAAACAAAGAAGCCGTAATGGAAATTCTCCCCATTAGAAGCCTAGGGAAGGCTGAGCTTCGTACTGCGACTAGGATTAACGTGCAACCAAGGAGAAAACATTCGGAAATAAGATGAAGAAGAAACTCCTATTGCTAAAGATCGTTTCCTTAGAAGTCCTTATAAGGACATATTTATCTTTCAGTCCCTTTGTGGACAACATTATTCCTTAGAAGTCCCGTTTAGGGCAACCATGTACCTGTATAAATTTTAATGGGATGGTTAGATTTAAAGTAACGTTCCTATTATAAGATCTACCATTATTATAATATGGCAAAATCTAAAAAGGGCAAGACCTAGCTCATGTGTCATTTAAGACTGGGCCAAGATGGTAGTTCCACAATTAGATTCAGATCCTTGATAACATCTCAATTTAGGATTGTTCTGCGTTAAATATTAAAAGAATCTTAAAGGTAAAGCCTAGCCTATATGTCACTACAGACATGGCCAAGACGGTAAAACCTATCTAAAAGATTCCAATCCATGTTACCATCTGTGAATATGTTAACATTATTGGCAAACTGTGAATCGTTAAAGTCACACAGGCCGTATGTTAACATTTTTGGCAAATTGTGAATCGTTAAAGTCACACAGGCCATATGTTAACATTTATGACAAACTGTGAAGCGATAAAATCACATAGGTCATCATTTAATTGGGTGATTTAAATTCCCTTAATTATATATAACCGCCCTTAAGGGCGAAGTGCCTGCGGGCAATAATTAAATGTCCTCTGGGACTAAAGACAGTGGTAGCTTACGACTCCCTGTTAATAAAAGGTGATGAACTGTGGTTCAAACCTAAATACCTCGATTCTGTAAAATCCTGGTTATAAATTAAAGTTGTCTACGTGACTAGGCTTTTTGTGCCATAGTAATATTTTAAATAAATTTAGGATAATTATAATGAAAATCCTAAATAAAATAAATATCTTTCCTTTCCTGCCAGTATTTATATTAGAAAGAATCTTAAAAGGTATAACCTAGCTTGAAGGTCATTAAAGACCTGGCTAAGATGGTAAAACCTGTTTAAAAGAGATTCATATCCTTATTAACACCTGAAAACGTGTTAACACTCCCGACAACAGTGATGCGATAAAATCACACTTGTCATCTTTATATTAGGAACTTCCAAACCCCTTATTTAGCCTAAATGATCAATAGGAATCATGACTAATAAACGTCGAACATGATATGCATCTAAACATCCATCTGGGATGTATACCTACGGGCAAAGATGTATACATGAAAAAGATAGTTTCATTTCATAACTTCTTGTCAAGGCAATGAATTATGAAATTTTCCGACCCAAAGGAATCATTGATTATGTTTTAAAATTTCCCTAGTGACAAGGCATCTGTGCCATCGAAAGGTCCTTTGGAACAAGCCCTTGTGCTATATAAAATGTCGGTACGACATTGACAGTCGTGACTTATGTCCCCTGTCTAATGGATATGAAGGATTGTATTCCGTCTAAACGCCAAAGATGGTTCATTTAAAAACCTAGGCAAAACATAATCAAATAAATACTATCTATTGGCCTATATGGTTGGTTTACATCATGGCTGTTATATCATCAAGGTCGACAATTCAGCAAATTATTACTGCTTGGATTGCAGCTTGCAAAGCTTCATCATGGCTGACTCCTCTGAAGCTCACAATCGTCCCGTTGATCAGAATAAGGATGCAAGACTGAACTTAACGGGCACCGAGTTACAGGCTATGATAGATATAGTCGTAAAAAACGCCGTGGACCGTGCGTTGAAGGATCATAAGCGAAAGTGCGAGAATATCCCAAATAAGGGTTACAAAAAGGGTAAGACTGGTCCAAGTTGTAACTAATCCAAGCCAAAGGAGGCAAAACCCAAATGTAAAACCTGCGGGAAGAAGCACTTCGAAAAAATGTTCCTATGAACAAACTAGGGGATGTGTCATTTGTAAAGAGGTGGATCCCGAGACCCAGGAATGCAAGGACTCGAAAGACAACCAGCAGTTAGGTAAAAAGACCAGATGCAAAACCTGTAAGAAAAACCACCTCGGGAAATGCAGATTTGAATCCCAGCCTTTACCCTGTGGAATCTGCAAGTCCAAGGAGCATAAGACCTTGGATTGCAAGAAGTTGGGAGATGCAACCTGCTATGGTTGCAAAGAAATAGGGCACATCAAAACTAACTGCCCGAATAAAACCAAGAAGCCTGGGGAGACTAAGAAGGACAACGCTGGGAACTCTCAATTGGATGCTCAAGAAGCTAATCAGGATGCCAATATCGCCACAGGTAATTCCTTTATCAATAACGCTCATGCTAGAGTAATACTTAATTAAGGTTCAGATAAGTCTTTCGTAGACAATGGATTTTGTAAATCTTTAAATCTGCCTATTAAAAACTCTAAGCGTTAAGTATAAAGTAGGATTGGCCTATGGTACCCCAGAGACTGCTTCAGCAATATTAGATGGATGTATATATCCATTAGTAACCATTCTTACCCTCTGCCCTTGCTTCCGCAGTATAGAAACTCGATATAATAATAGGAATGGATTAGTCATCCTGTAACCAAGCCCAAAATAGGGGTAATAAGAAGCAAGTAGTTATCAAAACTTTTTTTTTGTTAAGCCCTTGGCAATGCAAGGAGGACATATGGTAAGGACTGCCTGAGCACTTGTTGAATCGGTATTTAATACCAAAGCTTCGAGTATGGAAAAATCGGAAAGGACAAACAACAGTCGCGATGCTAGAGATGCGACAAGTGTTAATGGTGCCACAGATGTGAGCCTCAACGTTAATGAAGTTAGTCTTCAAAACTGTAATTAACACAGCTGCTAGAAAGGGATATAAGAAAAGTCATGAAAGGTTTTCAAACCTGCTCATCATAAATCCATTAAGAATCTACCTCAGCTGCTCATGTTATATAGATTAAGAAATAACCAGTCAAGCTGAAACTGCCCTAAGATTTGTTAAAGAGTCTGCAGCTAAGTTAAAAGGGATTAAGAATGGAGGTGTTTAACCCTCCTGATGAATGATTAGAAGCAGTTTACATTATGGCAACAGATAAATTCCTTGTTGAAATTTCATTGCTAGGAGTCCGTTTGGCTTCAGTCGCTACTAAGTCTCTCATAAAACCATAGGCTTAGCAAACTTTTAGAATATATCCCGTAAGAACCCCAGATATTAAGTGTAAAGTAAAACTTACAAGCGAAATCGCAAGAACCATTTCTTCTGCTCCTGTCAGAAGCCTTTAACCGTAGAATTTTAGAAATATCCTCTCTTTAAAGGAAGTGCGTCAGCATACATAGATGATATCTCTTTGATCTCTAACGATTTCGAATACCAGACAGTATGATAAAAGCGCCATATGAGGATTGATGTATCTTAATATGTTCCATAGATTGCTTCCATGCCTGTTCAGTATGGAGGTTTAATGCATGGGACCACAAAGATATTCCGATGGTCATATGGTACTAAAGTCAGCTAACGGTATTCAAAGAAGATATCCAGAATGGAAGTTTTCATGCAAATGTTCCCGATTAAGGAATTCGTGGACTTATAACATGAATGTGTCATTTATTTGACTCGAGTAATGATGGATAAACTGGAGCCCGAGATATGGAAAGTCTCTATAACCTCATTGTATCTTGATCATCTTCTCCTAAGATTACCCTGTTACCTCCTGAGAGGCAAGTAGAGTTAAGATTTATATCCCATTTAGGGCAGTATTAATATGAAATCTCCAAGACGGCTAGTACCATCATTGGATGAATCGAAACCCTGATTAAGTAAGTTTTGAAATAGAGGATTCTTAAAGCCTAACTCAATATTCTGAGGATTCAATGTAGTTAATTAAGAAAGACGGTTCATTTTGCTTATGCATTGATTACCGCAACCCTAATTAGGCAACAATTAAGAATTTCCATCAGCCGCCCAGGATCGTCGATTTATTCGAATGACTTAAAGGATTAGCTATCCCTTAAGGTTAGCTTTAAGCAGTGATTGGAATAACCATCTCACCTTAAGATTAGCTTTTCTATAATAGTTGTTATATAAGTATCAAGGCTGCTCCTTGGGAGACCTTGTATAGATAAGATGTTAAACATCTATTGTTAGACAGAAAATTGGTAAGTCCAATTATCAGGATCTGAAAGTTGCCTTGGAAACAACGAATAAGATCGTGCGAATCCATAATCATTTATAAGTAGCCAATATTCGACAGAGAATCAAGGATTCATGGAAATAGCAAACCTCCTAAGTTCTTGTTAAGAAATAAAGTTCAACAAAAGATATCACCCTGGAAAGGTGTGCCAATCTATTAATTGTTAGGCTAGTTAAGCTCTGAATATATGAAATCATTCGAAGGAATCGAATGTAGCAAGATCAAATAGCTTATAAGCTGAAACATATTTAAGGAGCTTGGCGGATCTCGTAATACGTTACACATTAGGGATTTAAGGATGTGTTTCACCAATAAGTCAAGAAGCATTAACTCATATGATAGGCAGATCTATGATATGATGAGAAACCTGTATCGACTAAGGACCGACAGGTTAAGAATGCTCGAAAGGGATACATATACCAAATACAGAGGTCAACTTGGGAGCTTGGAAGGACTCCAGGCATGCTATGAAAGTTAAGTCCGTTATGCGACAAAAGAAACTTCCAGCATTTTAGCAAATCTCGAGGTCGAGATTTCTTTTAAGGGGGTGAGGATGTAACACCTCGTAAAATCACGTCCAATGATGTATTGACACGTGTAATAAACCCTAACAAAGTCAAATAGTGAAATTTAGGGACTAATTTTTCGAAAAATCGAAAACTTTGATTTTGAAAGGACTGGAAGTATTAGCATACCTAAAATAAGTTTCTAAATAACCTCTCACAATGGTGATATTCACAAATGTGCCACTTGATGATAAAGTGTAGATGAGGCTTCAATGCAATTAGACGATGAGATGCGCAAGTTTGCGCAATAGAGGGGCCTAAAGCGTCAACTTTTGAATCTACCCAATTCGGTGACCATTTAAGTGAACGATAGCATATTAATATTTAAGTATATGCTTGGGAATGCCTATTATGGGCCATGGAAGGCTTGGATGTCATTAAATGGCATTCCACGCTACTTTGCGCAATTAAGGGACTATTTGCGTCAAACTGCAAAAGTCTATCGATTCGTATTGTATCGGACCTTCCGGAATATGACCATGAGTTAAACATACCCCATTTATACTTTATATAGCTTAGATAGAGGTGTTCGATGCGCAAAAATAAACTTTTATGTCATGCAGGGACTAAAAGTGTCAAAAAGTGCACAAGTTTGCATTTTCGCGCATATCTCACATTCTGAATATCCCCAGACATCCAAAAATTTATGTAAGCACTAAAATATTTTATTTTAGTGTTTGGCTTGATAAAGTTCCATTCGTCGCGTAATTTGGATCGTTTTTAGCGTCCATCCGTGTTTCGTCGTAATTAGTCGAACAACGGGACCGTACGACCAAACGAACCGGCATCCGAGATGTTTTTGAACATATTTTAAGTTCTCTATACTTTAACTTCATTTTAGAGCTTTGAAATGAGGTTAACGGGGCTTAAACGTGTCAAAAAATGCATCGAAAACCAAGTCTGGGGGTGCAGGGGCCTGTTTTGCCATTTTTGAAAGTTGCTGGCCTGCAAGGCCCTTACGGTCTGTATGGACCTTTGCTTACGGTCCGTAAGGCATCCCCAGACCAGCAAAATCTATTTCCAGCTATTTCCAGCTCATTCCAGCTCTTGCAAATGGTTTTTGATCAATCTATGGGCCAATTTTAATGGTTTTCAGGTGCCCCTTGTATTTGTAAACCATGTGCCCACATGGATGGTTGAGATTGAAGCTCGGTTTTCGATAAACGATCCTAACGGTTCTCAAAAACCTATAAATACCCCCCTTTGTTTTGGGTTTCACTTGCACCTTCCCTCCATTCTGAATTCTCTGCATTCTTTGAGGGTCTTGAGCTTCTTGAGAACCTCTTTCAAGTCCTTTGGACTTTTGTAAGTGATTCCTTTCATGCTTAGTTATTTGTTTAACGTTTAAACCGAAAAGTCAAGCGTTATCGATAAACACTTTGACTTTTAATCGGTTGATCCATGGTTCGCGTTGAACATGGCTACGTGATCGTAATTAGGTAGGTGTTTAACCCTCTAAAGGGCATCTCCTAATTACCACGTTTACTTAGTTTAATTGTCGGGTCAAATTAAAGTCAATCGGGTTTGTTTTAAATAAAATTCATAACTAATGATATAAAATCTTTAAAATCAGTTTTGTCACTTTAACAACTTGGTAAATATTAGTTGAACATGTCTAAGCATGTTCAATCCAACAATTCTAAGTATAGGCCGGTTCGGAGCCGAAAGTCGCGAAAGTTGACTTTTGCTTTGACTTTCAGTTCTGACCTGAATTAGACTTATTTAGATATGCCTTAGGATTCCTTTAGGATCATGTTATAGGTTAGTATAACCCTCTGAGGTTATACAACCTGAATCCTTTGTTATCCTATTCATTTGCAAGTATCCGTTATATGCCGAATTGTTGACCGTTATGCCCTTTTGACCTTAAAACAATATTTATGAAAATGTGAGAGGATAGAAACCTTCACTACTGAATTATAAACTTGTCCATAAAAATTTGACATCAGTTTGAGGTCTAGATTAGGAGTTATGCTCAATAGCGTAATTAAAAGCTTCTTTAGTAATTAAATAGCGTAAATTGCATATAGCCTATCTAAACCCAAATTTTTATAAAAAACTTTGTAACTAATGTATTAAAATAATATTTTGGGATTTTTAGAAATTTTTATTTAATTTTAGGCTGAGCATAACTTAGTGTTCTAAGCTTAATTCGGCTAATGCCGGTTTTGCCCTTTTGGGCTATAAAATGAGTTTTATATATCCGATTGACCCCACACCTTTTTCTACTGATCTAATATGTTAAACAAATTATTTTGAGCCTTCCGGAATTTTAAAAATATCAGCTTTCTATATAAAACCCGGAAATGGCTCCAAATCGCCTTTTTAAGCGTTTTTGACGCATAAGTATTTGCTAGAACCTATTTAAGCATATGAGGTTGAAACCTACTGATGTATTCAGTAAAACTTTATATTTTAAACATTAGGAGAATATCTTAAGATCAGAATTCCAATATTGACCTTTTAAGCATATGTGAAATTACCAAAACGCCCCTACGGAGTCTAGGAGGATTAAGATTGATAAATTTCACATAAGGACTTATACCCTACTGTTATAACTTGGTAAAATGAGTAGGTTTACTGATTTAATCAGACCTGTAACTCAGGTTATTATTTAAACCCTTTTACACCCTTTAAAATGACCAAAATGCCCTTATGAGGCATAAATTGGGTTTAAAACCATTTTTGGGCATAATGGAAGGTATCCTTCTGATATCACAACATGTTTAAGGCATATTAACTTAGGAAACCTGTATATGACTCTTATGGTTACTCGTTACGCACTTTATGCGTTCGGATCGGCGTAGGTAACTAGTTTACCCATTTTAGTCGAAACGGGTCAAACCATATCATTTCAGTCTCAAAATCCAGAATGTGATTAAGTTACCCATATTAAACAAGTATGCAAGCTTGTTGGGTCAAAACCACATTCTAAAACGGTCTTCGCCTTATCGTGCGTTCAAACCGTAATCTTCATTTAAGAACTAACCGGTCTAGGCTTAGGCCAAATTAAAGACCCGTTAGAAATCTTATAGGTTATTAAAAACCTTCGTTCCAGATTTAGGAGCCCAGTAAAAGCTATCTGTACTTGCTTGCTGGTATACGGCTGGGATTAAATGTATATTTAGCTCAGGTAAATACTTTTAACTTATTTTCCGTTATACGGGCTTGGGGGTACGGTATATAAAATACCGCTTGGTCGGGCAATTGACCCTAACTCATTAGTAGTTGGGTATTATCAATGTGACCCGTTTGAAAACTGGTTTTGTTTGTTTTACGCCTTTGGGAGCTTAATGACCATGTCCCGGATATCCTTGGCATCATTTTAAGAAATGGCCACGACCTTGACACCCGGGTGTAGGCGTACACCCGGTAATATGTCCATATTATTAAGGTATAAACGTTGGCTTCCCGCCGCGGACTTATACTGAGTGGCGTGTCAATTAACCTTAAACCCGATACGACTCGGGCGACTGAACGCATAATGAACATGTAATTCTTTTACAAGTTTAACTTTGATTAATTATTCCCAAGTTATAAAATGTTTTGTGCCTTGTGCATTCAAATCAATTTTTAAAACCTTTTCAAAATGAGTCAGTTAAATTGTATTTACCAGTGAAAACTGACGTATTTTCCCAAAAAGACTAAGTGCAGGTACTACGCGTAATAGGCTGGTTTCTCCTAGCATCAAATAGAAGTCTCGCAAGCTTAGATGCCTGAAGTCTGTTGAACAATGTTTTATTTTATTTTGCGATACGCCTGTGGATCTTTTACTTTCCGTTTGTAATACTTGGATATTACTTCATATCGGACTGTAATATATTTTTGCTTCCGCTGTGCATTTAAATTGTGTGGTTTGACTATGATGATGTCAACTACGTCACGTACTCCCCACCGCGCCCACCGGTGACACGTGGAAAATTGGGGTGTGACACACAGCGTCACACACATCGTAAAAATGATCATGAATCTCGATACAAAAGACCCCAGTTGAAGAGTAGTTACAAAGTGTTGGAAGGGCAAGCTGTTGAAATATATACAAAAAGTATTTTTTTGTGACGTTCAAGCTGAGCTTATTAGAGTTGCGGATTGCATAAATCAATGTTACGAAGATCAGCCTGATGGGTTTGTTAAGTTTTATGTAAATGGCTTCCAACAGCTTTGTACATCCTTATTTGAGGTAAATAATGGCGTTTTGGTTTTTATGGCGTTTTCTGTTAATGGCGTTTTATCATACGGAATGTGTTCTTTTCTTCTTTAGTTTTTTAGGCAAACATTCTATGCATTGTGTTATAGAGATATTGTTTTTGGCGTTTTTCAGGTATTGTTCCGTAAGTCTGATTGCACATGCAGTTGCTCATGCAGACGTTTTGAACAGTTTGGTTTGCTATGTAAACATATATTCTATGTTTTGAGACTTATGGACATTTGGGAATTTCCAAAACAATACATTCTGAATAGAAGGCACAAAGAGGCCTCCCCAAACTGCTCTCCTGAATTCTCAATTAGTCGTGAATATATGACCGAGCTTGATCCTGATGTGCAAAGTATGATGCGAGATGTTATTTATTCAACCGAATACACTTTGAACCATTTATCTGGTAATAAAGAGGAGCTATCCTTATAAAAGGATCATGTTCAATCTTGTATGAAGAAGGTTCAAGATATGCAGATTGTTGCTCCTCCCGCTAGTTCTAGGGATAGATTTGCCGAGATAACTGGTCAATATAAAAATAACAAGAATCCGATAAGAGTCCCTGTAGGTTATAAATCCAAAGGTTCCGGTTCTCGGAAGCGCCTGGAATCTAAACAGGAGATAGCAGTTGACAAGAACAAATCAACGTCGAAACCCGGGGCCAAAGAAAGACAATGTCAGAACTGCAAAGCCTATGGACACTACGCATCAACATGCAAACAGGCCGTAATTAAAAGAAGATCGACAAGGTCTTCGAGAGCCAGTGAAGAGTAGTTTGGCATTTTGTATTTGTCATTCTTACATATCACATACAGTTGTCTTTGGGATAGTTTAGAGGACTTTGACGTTTTTTTTATTTCAATGCTATAGAACACAAACATTTCTCAGTTTGGTTTTTTTTGTCGCATCTTTTTCTTTTTTATATCTCTTTGTTCATAACATGCTACTCCGAAATTAGATAACAAACAATATAAGATTGGGCAAGGAAATCAAACGCCGAAAAAAAACAATAACGCCACTAAATAAAACTTCCATAAACTTCTATTTTTGGTCGTGCTAAACTCAATAATGTTTTGCTGAACGAAATGGATAACATTGTTAATCCTTAGTCAAGAAAGATGTGTAACAATGTTATCCATCCCGTTTAGATAAAATTTATAGAGAACAAAAACAGAATCTCCAAGAAATGGCTTTTTTGAAGTTTTGTGGTTTTTGTATATTTTGGCGTTTATATTGAGGATCTTGCTCATTGCATAGAGTGAAAGTTTATTGAGAAAATTTTGTATGTCAAAGAAACATGGATTTGAATCTTTAATATTTTGGCGTTTATAAGATGAATGGTGTAGAGGAAAATATAGGTTTTTGTGGTTTTGGTTTGGATTTTAGTAATTCTGTTGGTGCATTCATCTGTCGTCTTCGTCTTATGTCGAGTCTCAGGTTCGTTGCGGATTTGATCATGCATTATGTCATCATCTTTGATGATGACATCACAATAGTGACATCATCATTGCATCATCTCGTATGAGACAAAAGTTAAATTGGTCCAATTAAAGGAGTCCGTTTGAAGATTGTATTTCGTTTGAAGATGTTGACTTTCATTTGATGCATGACCGTTTGAGATTGTAACTGTTTGAGAGAGGTTTCGTTTGAGAGGGTAAAGAGTGACCGTTTGAAGGATTTCAAACGATAGGGTCTTCTATATATATAGCTTTCAAACGATGTCATTTGGAACGAACAGGTCAAGTGATACCGAGGTGCTGCCGATATTTCCTCTGATTGTAAACATTGTTATTTCAATATACAAGAGGTTTAAAGTGTATTTCAAGCTGTTTTTCACATCCGTTTCTTAGTTTCCGCCTCTGAAACGGACTAGAGCTCTTCCGACCGACTCATTTAGGTCGAAATCGATCCTACAAGTGGTATCAGAGCTCAGGAGGAGGAGTTTTTGCCATATTCAGCTTGAAAATCTATATTCTACACCTTCTTTTCAAAACAGAACAATTTTTCACGGTTAAAATCGGCTAAAACTTTCACAATGTGTGCGTAATTGTATTTTAACAAATCCTTGAAAATATCAGTTTATAATTCGAAGTAAAAGTGGTAAAAATGGCTTGAAAACTGGTGTCCGTTTGAACGAAGCTTGGCCATTCCGTTTGAAAACTGCTCTATCGTTTGAAAATGCTATGGATTCTGTTTGAAAATGTCCATCCCGTGTGAAATCTACCGTTCCATTTGAACTTATCGTTTGAAGTGGTCCTCTCATTTGAAAATTACACCTTCCGTTTGAGGGTGTGTTGTTTCCGTTTGAAAGCAGCCATTCCGTTTGAGGGTACCGTTTGAAATATTATTCCGTTTGAAAGAGCTTGTCAACATATATTCTCGTGAATCAAAATTGACAGAACCCATGTGCTTTGTCTGAACATAGATTGAATATAAGTGATTTGAATTGAGCAGCCCATGTGAAGGCCATATTAACGGTCTAATAAGATTGTATTGGTTATCGGCAAAATCAAATTAAAACAATCAGAATCACTGAACAATAATTTGAGGTCCAATCACAAACATCAATTGAGAATATGTCAGCTGGATAAAGTATGTTTTAGGTCCAATAAATTGTGACATTTAGGGGTTAATCATCGGTTCAATAAGCAAACAGTCTTGTCGGCCATTTACAATAAGCATATTTGGTCATGAGAATCTTTAAATTGCAAACGGTGGTGTCACACAAAGTCAAATTTTAGTTCTTATTAGTTCACTAAATTGAAATCCGTGTATATGTGACTAAAGGTTCATCGGCCCAGTTAGCATATTGCATTTAAAAGTTTGTCGGCCCAATCAGAATAATATCAAGGTTTGTCAGTTGGCACGTGATAGAGATTTGTATTGTGTGTCAAAGCCCAATACATCAGTGTGTCAAAGGTCCAGATCACACGGTTTGAAGTTCAAAGTGTTTAAAGGTTCATCAGGTCGTTTGAAAGTCCGTTAGTCTGCACGTAAAAGGGTCAGATCATTCGAATTTGATCCGGGTCATAGTTGTTCGCACGTTTTGACATCAAAATCAGTCCACACAAAATATTCACCAGTCCGAGTATCAGTTTATTTCAGTTAAATTGATAAATGTTTAAACTGATCATTTGTTTTTGTATTGTCAGGTAATTCAGGTGATCCAGTTGATTCGAGGTGATTTGTGTACCAGCTCGTTTAAAGAACGGTTTGTGATTTCTTGAAAAGAAACATGGATACCGAGTTCTACAACGCATTTGCAACACCGTCTAGTCCAGCTGCTGTTGTTCAAGCTATGAATTTAGAAAATGAGACGGGAACCACCTAGAAACCCCCGAAATTAACGAGTATCGAAGAATACTACAGGTGGAAAGATAGATTCGAGAACTGGGTTCAGGCAAACCATCTTAGGTCGTGGGAATGTATTATGAAGAAATACGTGTTGCCTCGAACAGAATTGCGAGTTATCAAAGAGTTATGTACAAAGCTGAGAAAATGATGATCAGTCTTCTTCAGTAAGCAATCAAAGAAGACATATTCATCCTGCTTCAGCACGACAAAACTGCTAAATCAATCTGGGATGCACTTAAAGTCAAGTTTGAAGGTAGCGAGAATATGATTAAAAGCAAAAAGGCGTTGCTAAAAAAGGAGTTTGATCTGTTCAACAGTCTACCGGGTGAAGACACAAAGAAGCTGATTGAGATATACTGTCACTTAGTGCGATCAATGTCAATGTTGGGTGTTACAAAAGATCATGAAGAGTGGGTAGACAAACTTGCTGATGCACTACCACAGAAAGAGTGGGGTACATATTTGATGATATTAAAGAATACGGGCGTGTATGATGATCTAACGATTTCTCAGTTCATAGAAAAGATTGAAAGTCAGGATCTGGAACAGAAGAAGATCGCTAGGATGAACAGTCCGAGTGGTCAACAGGACGTGAAGATGTACTATAAGGGTAGTATTCCAGTTCCTGAATCTGAGAGAAGTCCGAAAATCCAAACTGCATTCAGTGCTGGTGAGTCAACGGAAAAAGCTGATCATGGTTCAAGCAAAATCAGTAGTGGATTCTCATCATTTCCGAGTGTTAATCCTAAAGAGTCAAACACAAGCTTTCAGTCTCAAAGCACAAAGACAGGAAATGGCTATGTGATTCAGTGCAACATCGCTCTGAATCTCCCAGAAGGTCAAAGTTTTTCTGAGGATACTGCTAAAGACTGCATGGCTCTACTTGGTTCCGTGTTGTTATCTTATGAGGGTGTAGTGGCTGGTCGAATCGGAAATCCCATGCTGACCAAAGAAGATTACGACCAAATAGACGCCGAAGAAATGGAACTGATGGATCAAATGGTGTCTTGTTAGTGTTCTTAGACGGGCAGAAAAGTTCAAAACAATTACCGGGAGAAATGACTTTCTTGATGCTCATGTTTCTACTTTAGGTTTTGATAAATCTAAAGTTACTTGTTTTCGTTGCAGGGAGAAAGGTCATTTCAAACGGGAGTGCAAAAACAGAGAAGCTAGTGGTGCTCAGAATCCGTTCGGAAAAGACGACTACTACCGGAAAGCCATTTATCAGCAGGTTGGTCAATCACAAGATTCACAGACGGCTCATGGTAGAAAAATTGAAGATACAAAGAGAGCGTGCTTAGTGGACTTCAGCTGGGACAAATACATATCTCCTGATAGCAAAGCGTGTATAGTTGATCAAGATGATGAAAGACGACCTGCAGGCTTTAGCTGGGATATGTTCGTTGATGATAAAGGAGAATACAAAGCTTTCATCGCTAAGATTGTCAGAGAGCCAGACATGTTTGCTACATGGATGAAGTCTATTGGAGTGAATGTGACGAGTGAGGATGAAAAGTCTGTTACGTCTGATGAAAATTCAGAAAGTGTTGATGAACTTTCAGAAAATGTTGAGGAAATTTCAGAGAGTTCAGATGAGAGTGTTGAAAATGTTGCTAGTTCTGAAAAAGAAGTTGTATTTGATCAAACACCATCTGATTCTAGTTTGTCGGATGCAAATTCTGAAAAATCTGTATAGTTTGATCAGTCACCAGTTGATAGTAGCAGTGATGATGAGGAAGAAAAACATATCAATATTGCAAAATCTCATCTTTCTCCTGAAAGTTTTCATTTCTATTTTGCAGAACTCTTGGAGAAACTGAAGGAGAAAAGAGCTGCTAAAGAACAAAAGAAATCTGAAGATGATGTTCAAAATGTTGAAAGTGTTGCTGAGAAGATTACTGAAGTTGAGAAAGTAATTGAAGCTGAGAAGGTGAAAGAAGAAGAAAAGGTGATTGAAGTTGTGAAAACAATCGAGGTTGAGAAGATTGTTGAAATTGTCAAGCCTTGCACAAAATGTTTGGAAGCTTGCAAGGAATGTGCAGCAAAAGATGACATAATAACTGAGTACGAGAAGAAGAAGGAGCAGTTACTGTTCAACCTCAACTATGTAAAAGAATCATATGATGTCTTAAACAAAACAGTAACTGGTCTCCAAAAGACAAACTCAGAGAGAGAACAAGCATTGACGATGATGAATGCTATAATGATAACAAAGCAAAAAGCAATCAATTTTTACATTGAAGAAAGTGCTAAGTGGAAGCAAGAGTTAGAGACTGAAAAGATCAAGAATGAGAGAATTATACGTTTATTACAAAGTTATTCAAGTTCTGATTATCTCATTGATCGTATTTACCCAATTGTTGCAGGAATGGAAGCTTTTCAAGACGAGAAGCAAAAGAAGAAGAAAGATTGTGGTAAGAAACCGACTGTTAGCTATAACAAGTGTCCGCCTCCAATCTGGGAAGGGTATTCTCCTAGAAAACCAAACGAGGAGCAACTTGAAAAAGCTGTCAATATAAAGCTAAAAACCGACACAACTGACGTTTTACCAGATAACATTGATGTCACGTTTACTTCGTCCGATACTGATCATGAGTCTGAGTTAATCAAAAAGGTGGTCGATCAGGTGTTGGATACTGATGAGGAGTTTGAGTCAAAATCTGAGTCTGGAGGGTCAAGTTCGTCGGTCAACAGTTCAAAGTCGTCGCTCAAAAAGGCTTATAGTAAAGAATTTTTATTATCCAAATTGAATTTGAATGATGAAACATTCGAAGTAGTTTATACTTTGAATGATTCTGACAAATTATATTACAACAAAGAGTTTCCTATAATGAGTGTCAAAACGGATTTGATTAACAAGACTTTCAAACTAATAGAAATTAATATTCCAGAATTGAAAGTTTTGAAAAATCTTGAAAAATCTAAAAAATACACGTCAAGAGTTCAACAACGGCTAAACAAGAAAAAGGGTTACAATTCTGGTCCTGGTTTTCAAAAGAAACCAAACCAAAATCGTAGCTACGAAAGGAAAGGTTTGGGATTTATTCCACCAGAAAATCATAAAAATATTAAAAATTCTAAAACAAAAACAAAATTTGTGTCAGGTGGAAGCTCAGATGAGGAACAGAAGAAACCGTTCTGGAGACAGTCAAATCAAGAGTTTCTTGCTGAAAGGAAGAAGAATGGAACTGAAGTGTTTTATCAAAGAGAGACTCGAACCTGTTACAAGTGCAATGAAGCTGGTCACATTGCATGGAACTATTCGACAAACGCAAAAACAAAATAGGGAGTTTCTCAGAAATTAAAAGACAAAGTTGTTGATGTTGAACCACCAACCAATAGACTTAAAATTTTTGAAAATTCAAAATATGAGGTTGGTGAGTGTTCGAGGAAGAATTTTTACAAAAAGAAAGAAAAAGACAACCAAGTGTGGGTTGTTAAAAAGAATGATGAAAATGTTGGCGATGAATCTGGTTCCACAAAGCTAGAAAAGCCACAAGTTGAGAAGAAAATTTCAATGAATGATGATGAATTTCCATCATTGAAATTTGAAGAAGTTAAAAGGAAAATTGGAAAAGTTGACATCTCGAAACAGTTTTACACAGAGAAAAATGAATTTGATGTCGAGAAAACTTTTAGTGGAAGTGTAAAGAAAATTTTTGGGAAAATGTTGAACGGGAAAGCAAAAGGGGTTAAAGATTTCTATGCAACTAAAAAGGCAACATACAACCCCCACTGCGCAAGAGTTGAAAGCCATCAGGTCTGAACAGACTTGGATGGAAGTTTGTTTCCCATAGAAGTCTTAGGACTATGTCGGAGATCCCAAGTTTATATCGTGGATCAGGAATCGGCATTATTCTAGTGGTTGAAAAGTTTGTTTGAAAGATTTTGAATACTGTTCGAATTTTACAGGTGAAAGGACTACGCCGGAGCTTCCAGGTTGGTAATTGAGAAGCAGGAATCGGCATTTTCTTTGAATAATCTTACAAGTGGTAAAGAGGTTTCTGTAGATGTCTCATTCCTACAGGAAAACCTACAAGTGGTATTATTTGGGTTTATTTTCAAGTGGTATTTGTTGGTTATACTTTGAAGAGATTATGTTTACAAGTGATACTGAGGTTTCTGAACTGCAAATAGTAAATCAGGGACATTAAGTTGTACTTGATTTACTATACATCTGAGATTGATAAACAAGATGATGAACCATATCCCCATGCTTCACAAGAGGTAAACTTAAAAAGTGGTAAAAACAAACTCATTTTCCAGAAAAATCATTTTGATTAAAACAAACTCAAGTGTTTTGAGATCTAAATGAGAAAATGGTTTGTGATAGGGGGAGTTCAGATTGTTTATGGCGAGTGAATGGCGATTTGATGTGATTCGATGTCAGTTGTCAAGTTTCTGTATAGTTTGTTTTACTTTTTAGTTTTCAAGTGTGTCAAGAGTCTAGTAGTTTTCAAATTTCCTTTGAAATGTGTTTGCATTTTAGGGGGAGTAGGGAAATTTCAGAAAATCCAAAAACATTTGAAAATTTGAAAAAGACAAAAACATGATAAAATTCAAAAATGAGTTTTGTTGTGAAAAGAGGAAATGATAGTACATCAGTAGGTTGTCACAACATGCTAAAGATATGTAAAGATAAAATGTGATAAACAGTCTTACTATGGATATTTCAGTAGGTTTTTACACATTTAATAGATTGTGACGAGATATAAACCTAAAAATTCAAACTTGCTTGTTCTGTGGGTTAACAACTTCTTGGATATATAGGTAACCCCTGAAATCTTGTTTGAAAGGTCCCTTATTCTGAGATACTAGGTCTTTATGCTCAGTGATATCTGGGGTATTATCCCGGGACTTCTGCTGTATGGAAGTACTGACCTAGTCCCCGGATAATACTTTCTGCAAATGCTTGAAACATAGCACAGCCCTCAGCAAGTTGATGAAACAATAAAATTGATAGTCACTGCTGTTGTAACAAAAGATCCTCTAAAGGGGACACACCAAAAGTCGAAGCCGTCATCTCTCTGCGTATACGGAAGTATCGACCTGAGCTCTCACAGCCCTCGCATCTAACCCCTTTACAGATATCATCTGTGGTATACTCACCTGTAAGACTGAATATTGGGATCTGGATACGGGAGTATATTCAAGTGGTGGGACACGCGGATAAGTTCAAGTGTTTAAGACATTAATATCGTATCTCGGATCAGTTGAACGTTGTGTGAAAATTTAAGTGGACCAGTATACTGACAATCTAGGTAAATTGTTTAAAACTTAAAATGAAATCAAGCTTAACGGTGTTGGTGATTTTTCTCATAAACTGATAATCTTCTTACACAAACTCACAAAAATAGTGTATGTAAATATTTTTTCTCTGCATTTCATTTCTTTACATTGAAAAATCCAAAAAGATTTTAGTGTGTTTTAGCATAAATTTTTTGAAAAACTCAAAAAGATTTTCGACAACTGATATTGAAAAGTTGAAATTTCGGGTGCTAAACATGATGAACAGATGGTTTGGGAAAGTGTGTTGTTCTTGAAAAATGATATATCTTCAAATGGTTCATCAAAGATTAACATTGTAAAATCATTTTTTGAATATATAATGTCTGCGAGTGATTCATTAGATGATGAGATTATTTTTACATGTTATCATCAGAAAATTTATTTTTGGGTAGAGAATGTGCAGGTTATCTGAAGATTGAGTGCCAGGTTCCAATACCTGAAGACTTTGTGATTTCAACATACCAGACTGCGATCCCAGCATATCGAAAGGGGGAGTCTGAAGACATCCGATTAGAGATTGTTCGTGGGGAGTCTGTAGATAATGATGAAAAGAGAAGAAAAAGTTTGAGGATGCTTACACTGTGAGATATTTCAGAGTACGAGAGGACTGATAAAGACTAAAGACGTTGAAGACTCGACACTTAAGACTCGTCAACATCTGAGGGGGAGTCTGTTGGTGCATTCATCTGTCGTCTTCGTCTTATGTCGAGTCTCAGGTTCGTTGCGGATTTGATCATGCATTATGTCATCATCTTTAATGATCACATCACAATAGTGACATCATCATTGCATCATCTCACATGAGACAAAAGTTAAATTGGTCCAATTAAAGGAGTCCGTTTGAAGATTGTATTTCGTTTGAAGATGTTGACTTTCATTTGATGCATGACCGTTTGAGATTGTAACTGTTTGAGAGAGGTTTCGTTTGAGAGGGTAAAGAGTGACCGTTTGAAGGATTTCAAACGATAGGGTCTTCTATATATATAGCTTTCAAACGATGTCATTTGGAACGAACAGGTCAAGTGATACCGAGGTGCTGCCGGTATTTCCTCTGATTGTAAACATTGTTATTTCAATATACAAGAGGTTTAAAGTGTATTTCAAGCTGTTTTTCACATCCGTTTCTTAGTTTTCGCCTCTGAAACGGACTAGAGCTCTTCCGACCGACCCATTCAGGTCGAAATCGATCCTACAAATTCTGAGAGTTTGTTTATATAGGAAGTTTTTGGCGCCTTTTTTAGGCGCGATTTTTATTGAAGTAAATGCTAGTAATAAAGTTACGTCGTTTTAGTACTGTTTGTTCAGCTTTATCGTTTAAAACAAAGTTTGGCGTTTTATATCTATGGCGTTATATTATGATGAAGTGTGCTATGTGTGTTGAGGCGGATTTTAATAGCATGTTTGGCGTTTTATGTTAAGTCAAAAGACCCTTTTACCCTTAATGAAGCGCGCCAGATTAATAAAAGTGATTTTATTTACGAAAATGCCACCACGTCATCTAGTCCATAGATTGTTTTGATCTTACAATTCATAAGCGTTCTCTCCGTTCTCACACTTTTGAGCATTTTCTCTAAATCCCTACCCTAAAAAACTACATTTAAATGAGAAAACTAGAAAACTACATATAAATGAGGAAACTAGAAAACTAACTAAAAAAACCTAAAAAAAGCTAAAAAACATACCAATTTTTTTTTTCAATTTTTTTATAAAAAAATCGCTAGTTTTTATATATAAAAAAAATTTCAAAAAAAAATTGTTGTACTGCACATGTGCATTATATGTGTACCACAAAGGTGCACTATATCCGTAATAGTGCACATGTGCAATACAACAAAATTTTTTTGATTTTATTTTATTTTTTTTTGAAAATTTTTTTCCATGCATAAAAACCTGCGATTTTTTATAAAAATTTAAAAAAAAATGGCATGTTTTATAGGCTTTTTAGTTAGTTTTTTGGTTTTCTCATGTAAACTAGTTTTCTCATGATCCATCCCCTATATATATATATATATATATATATATATATATAGGGTGGGGTTCTAGAGTGAACGCTAGTTCACCCATCAAACAAATACCAAACCAATGAAATATTGTATTTCAAACTTGGGATTTGTATAAACATATTTATCCTTTGTACATATCAAATCTTGTTCGATTTCGGGCTCTAAATCGCTTTCTAGAAGGTTATAATGCGCACTAATGCGTAAATATAACCAGTTTAATGCAAAAAACATTCCGGAATAGTGACATAGGCTTAACATACCTTAAATAACCTTTACATAACTTAGAAATTAGTTTTGGAAGGTTTGGTATGCCGAAATCAAGTTTATTCGCTTACAGGGACTAAATTCGACAAACTGCGAAAGTATGCCAATTTGAACTGTAACGAACATTCCGGAACTTGACCATAAGTTAAACATACCCTAAATATCCTTTACATAGCTTAGAAATAGGCTTTGAGGTGTTCGGTGTGCTAAAATAAACTTTTTGGTCATTCAGGGACTAAAAGCGTCAAAAAGTGCATAAGTTTGCATTTTCGCGCATAACTTATGTTCTGAATACTTCCGGACATCCAAAAATTTATGCAAGCCTTAAAATATTTTATTTTGGTGTTTGGCGTAATAAAAATCCATTCGTCGCTCAATTTGGATCGTTTTTGCGTTCGTTACGACTTCCGTCGTAACTAACCGAACAACGCAACTGTACGACCAAACGAACCGACATCCGAGATATTTTTGAGCATGTTTCGAGTTCCCAATACTTTAACTTCATTTTAGAGCCTTGAAATGAGGTTAACGGGGCTTAAACGTGTCAAAAATGGGCCGAAACGCATGTTTCTAAGTTGCAGGGACCAAAACTGACAAATCTGTCAAACTTTCCTCAGGCGGGGCGCGTAAGGATCCTCCCTATCCTTACGCGGGCTGCGTGAAGTGCCCAGTAACAGAAAAACCATTTTCTAAAACAGCAGCTGGTATTCGTTGAAGTTGGACATGTTTTTGTAGGGGCTAATTTTGATGGTTTTTAGTCACCCCATGTATTGTAAAACAATGGGCACAAGTGGAAGGCCAAGATTGAAGCTCGATTATCGAGAAACGATCCTAACGGTTGTGCCTTTCCTATAAATACCCAACCCATTTGCCCATCTTCCTCACATTTGATCTGAGTTTTCTCTAAGTGGTTGTGTTTGTGCACTTCCTACCTGAGATTACTTGGAATCAAACCTTGCGGGGACCCTCTGTAAGTATTCTTTCGCGTTTTTCGTTCGTTTTAGCGTTTAAGTCAAACTGTGTTTGACTTTCTGCTTTGACCAGTTTATGGTCAACGCGAATTTCGTTTGAACTTCATAACGTGAGCGTAATCACGATGGTTATAGTCCCTAGTAACTATACCTACTGATTACCGCGTTATCTAGGCTCAGTGACGAGTCGTAGCTTCGGCCAGAATGCGTTTTCTCGCGTATTTTGTAACCAAGCTACTTTTAGGTATCAAAACCGTTTGTTTTGATACCAAACCTGTTTTCTAACTTAACCAAACATGTTTTGACATGTTTAGCTCGTCACTTTTTAGTTTAGTGCTTGTGTAGAGTCGTAAGTCAAGCGGACTAAACACCCGCTTAGACTTTCGAACACGACCCGTTTGGTCGATCATTAGAATCCGACCAAACATGTTTTGTGACCATAGTAGAGTAGAGAATAACCTTCCGAGGTTATACCTTATGGTCACTTAGGTTTAATTAGTCGCATGATAGGTAGTTATATGCCTTTAGTAAATTACCAAAATACCCTTTTCATACATAATTGGTAATTAAGCATATGTAACCTAAACTTTTGACACATAACTAATTGTGTAACATGATTAAACAAGTATGGGCATATAGTACTTATCATAGGACTAGTTAGACTTCTTGAACGCGCGTTTGCGCGCACGACGCGTTAAAATAGCGTAAGCTACCTTAATGGGTCGTAACGGGTCATAAGCACTTAGGTTAGGTTTCATTTTAGTATGTGGGCTTTGATTAACCATATCATATGAGTTCCAATACTCATTTGGTTTACGAAACCTCATACTATCCAATCCCCCGATTTAGGTCCGGTTATTTATGTAGTTATCAATATAGGGTGCCGTTTGATTCCGTGATCCCTCTAGCTTTGCTTGGTTGTTGTTCAAGACTTCTAAGCACCCTCAAGTGAGTACATAGTCCCCTCTTTTACTGTTTTTCAAACATTTTGGGGTGAAACACATGTGCCTACTTGTTACTTTCGTGTTTTCCATGTTTTCATTTCATATACTTGCTATGTTCATTAGTACACTATTAGTACATGATTTCATTATGTTTTTATGCTATGTATGCCCATTGTGTGCATACTTAGTACATCGTTTTACATGACATTTTTCATGCTATGTATGTTCATCATACTTAGTACATTTGTTTTTCATCACATGTTTATATTTTGGGTATGACATTTGGTTTGTTTAAGTGGGACAATATACATTCATTAACTTTGATCACGCCGCTCGTTAGTAGGTAATGGTACCATAGGAATTGACAACTCCCGTTCCTGACATCCTGGGTATGTTTGGATGGAAGGAATGACCGAATTCGATTAAAACATTTAGACAGATAGACCTTTAAATTCGTTTAGGGGTTTATCACCACAGTCACAAGGCTTGAATGTATGCATTTTAACAATACCACATAAATGTTTGTATTCAATATAGCATGCATTTCCACAAAACATAACATTGATTTAAACCAAGTTTTACTTCAATACATTGTTTTGTGCATTTTTACCTATGGTTTAGTTGATACATATATCACTTGCCATACATGATATTTTGTTTACACATTACATGATTGACATTTGACATATACATTTCATAAACATTCTGACATAAACATTTTGACATGGTTTTCACAAAGACATTTGACAAATGGTTTACATATGGGCAATTTTCATTGGTGGTTTGTTTGGGTAAGTGATTTGAGTAACGAGACGTGTGTAATGTGATACAAGCATGGTGGATACGCCGCTGGTACTTCCTATATATAAGTGCTTGTATTATATTAAATGTCGTAGCATTATTTAAATCATTCAATTTGGACCTATACATTTTATACAAATAACATATTTTTCACAAGACATTGTTTTACAAAACAGTTTGTTTTATACAAATTCATTTTACTTGGTTATTCATTTAACCTTACATTATTCTTTTAAATATACATATCTATCATCGCTTTTCAAATGATTTATAAAACAAAACATTTTACAAGGATCATGACTAACTTTTTGTTAAACAACTTTTTCTAAACCTATAAGTCATGAATCCTAAATCAATAAAACCTATGTACTCGCCGGCATTTTTATGCTGACGTACCTATTTTCACATGTGTTTCAGGGGATGATGCATAGGATTGATCAAGATACACATAGTGGACTTGGGCCTTAGTGACAATAAAAGATGCAAGACTAGTTAATTTTGTTATACTTCTTTGTTTGTTAAGACATTGTAACTCTTTTTATCAATAAAACAAAATTTAAATTTTCCATGTGTTATGAAACAATGATTCTGTTACAACACTCCTCGACGTTTCCGCCACGTTTTGTTGTTTTACGTGGTCGGGGTGTGACAGAAAAGTTGGTATCAGAGCTCATGGTTATAGGGAATTAGGTTATTAGTAATGCTTTGACCTAGACTATAACCTTCCTAGGACCCTAACGCGAGTTTACTTGCGTTTAGTCATAAAACAATACCGTCACTTATCCTTAGGTGACAACCACAACAAGAACATAAATTTGATCCGCTTTGAAAACTAATCATCTGTTCTAGGATGATTGATTACTAGGTTTTGAACCCTTCCAGTTTAACTCATATTTGGCTTAGTGCCTTTCGAGTTTTCAAAATCCTGTCAAAGTTTGGGTCTAAATGATGTGAACACGTGCAAACTGGAAGAGTGAATGCCTGTACTCTGAGTTTTCTGTCTAAGGCTAGAGTGTTCGTACAAATCCGCAGTATCGGACCAGTCACTCTTACCTGGGAACTCTTGGGGTGAGTGTTCACTTATAGGCGAGCATGTCTTCAGCGATGCATTATTATGACCCGCTTACTTTGATTCTTCACCATCTCATTTGTTTGCCTTAGGTAACAAACAAATGATCGCAATTTCTATGCGTTGTCATTTTGTTCACCCGATAACCTTTCACTTGTTTCTTCCTATGTCTTTCATTTTCTTCTAGAATGCCTCTTTATCTCAGCAACGGTCAGATGTCCGAGCAAACAGCCAAATTTGCCCAGCAAATAGGCGAGGTAATCTTGAAGTCTGTGGATTTAGGTATCGCCATGTCTCGTCTCAAAAATGGAGCCACTCAAGAATCACCGAAGGAAGCAGAAGTCGGGCCTGCACCAAAATCAAGAAAGCGTAAGGCTTCAAAGAAACCCGCAACAGTTACACCCAATCAAGCGGGACCTAGCCAAGTGGCAGCACCTCTAGCTAAGAAGCCCTACAACGGAACTGCACCCTTGTGCAACCGATGTACCCTTCATCACCATGCCAGTGTGAAGTGCCGCAATTGCCTAATTTGCGAACTTATTGGCCATACAGCAAGAGTTTGCCCAGCTGCAGCAACACCAAATCAAGCTGGCAACAATCCTACACAAGCTTGTTCTTGCTACAATTGTGGCGAGATGGGCCATTTCCGAAGGGATTGCCCAAAGCATGCTAATGCAAATCTGACCCTTGGATGAGTATTTGGCTGAGTAAAAGATGTTGCTGTCTTATGCCTTTGTTTCTTTTGTTTTCTTGTATTGTGAAACAATCTGCCTTGTTCATAAATAAAAGTTGTTATTTGCAATTCTGATGTACAAATGTAGTTACATGTGTGTATGGCATTTTCCTATGATACCTACATCAAGGAACTATGTTCCTTACAAACTACTCTTGTGATTCTCCCTTTCAAGTGATCGCTCATG
This sequence comes from Helianthus annuus, assembly GCF_002127325.2. Taxonomy (NCBI): domain Eukaryota; kingdom Viridiplantae; phylum Streptophyta; class Magnoliopsida; order Asterales; family Asteraceae; genus Helianthus; species Helianthus annuus. The sequence goes on from NC_035434.2 coordinate 84,505,354, forward strand.
ATTTCCTCAAAATTTTAAGTACTCGTTTCATTCTAAGAGACAAAGTACAAGAAATAAAGCAAAATTATGAGTAATCGTGCTTCTGCATATTTGTGCCTTTGAATCCTTGGTAAGATAACTAAGGGTATTTTCAAATCTCATACTCGTTACAACATGCATAACATAAGTTTTCAAAACAACCTTCATGACTTCAAAAACATTTTATATATAGTTCAAAAACGTTTTTAATATAGTTTATTTACTTAACATATCATATGCATAATTTCAAAAACATTGTCTGTATTTTCAAAAACAACCTCCATTATTTCAAAAACAATGTCTATGTTTTCAAAAACGACCTTCATGATTTTAAAATATTATTAATACAGTATAATTACTTATATCAAGTGCATGATTTCAAAAGCATCACTCATGTTTTCAAAAACCTTATACATAATTTCAAAATTCATCCCGCATGATTTTTAAACATTTTTATAAATATACCTACCTAATACACCTACTTTATGATTTCAAAAGTATTATATATAAGGTTTCAAAAACATTGAACACATTTTTTTTAGAACCCCATGCATAGTTTTCAAAAATATTTTCTTCATTCATTGACTTAACCTTCAAATTCTGCTTCATATGTCGCCTTGACATATCCAGCATCTCAACTTCATAAGCATTTTTACTTCATGTTTTGACTTAAAGCACATCCAGTGCAAGGTTTCAAAACATATTCAACTTCTAAAATCCATATGGGATCTTTTTATCTTTACAATTAGACCCTTGTGGTTAATTATCATTCAAATCAGAGTCCTTAATTGGATTCCTTGTGTATCTTAATTCGAACATTTCGGTTCCTTACAATCAAAATCGAATTATTGGATTCCTTGTGTATCTTAATTCGAACATTTCGGTTCCTTACAATCAAAATCGAATTTTCTCTTTAAGATCTCTCTATCTTCATAGTTAGATTCTTGATAATGTTTAAAGTACCAAATGAAATCCACGGAACGGATTCCTAGTGTGCTTTAAATACCTGTGCGCAATTAGCAAAATGATAACAAATATTAAAATCATTATGTGATTATGTGTTTATGCAATTTATGTTTTCTTTTATGCATTTTTGTGTTTTTGAATACTCTGGATATTCGTTATCCAAATCCTCATAGAACCTTCCATATCTTCATATGAGGGATTCGTAGTAGGATATTCAAAAAGGTACTACCTTAAATCCTTATTGGGCTTCTACGTGATAGTCAAGACCCTTGGATTATATAGTACCATTCCATGATTCAAAAAGAGACCCTTTGAGTGGCCTAGTCAAGGGTTTGATTCAGAATCTGGTTGAGAATGACATGTGATGATATAAGCTGAAAAGACTTCTTGGTGGTCTGGAGATCATTTATTGACTCAATTAAAAAGGACCCCAGTATGGTCAAATCACAATCATCACAGGCTCGTTCATTGTTTTCCTCCCCTACACATTCTAAGATGCACTACGTGACTATGCAAGGAATTACGTAATTATGGATGCATACATAATTACGAAGTTCAGTGCGCGAGAAACCGTGGTAAGACTTATTATATGTAAGAACCGATAGTGACAACCATAACAAAATGTGAACAATGTAATAGAGGTACGATGGACGCACCAATAACGCTTTATATACTTGTATATAAGTGACCCTCTCCCATTGCAAGCATGATGTTAATTAAAGTTACTAGAAGTTCTGGACTCTAACCAGTGATTGTTCGATCTTTTCAACTTCATGTTTCAAGCTCTCACAAGTTTCCTCTAAATAAATTTCGGGACGAAATTTCCTGAAGTAGGGGAGACTGTGACATCTGTGTCACTTCAGCCATCAAACAAATACCAAACCAATGAAATATTGTATTTCATACTTGGGATTTGAATAAACATATGTATCCTTTGTACATATCAATTCTTGTTCGATTTCGGGCTCTAAATCGCTTTCTAGAAGGTTATAATGCGCACTAATGCGTAAATATAACCAGTTTAATGCAACAAACATTCCGGAATAGTGACATAGGCTTAACATACCTTAAATAACTTTTACATAACTTAGAAATTAGTTTTGGAAGGTTTGGTATGCCGAAATCAAGTTTATTCGCTTACAGGGACTAAATTCGACAAACTGCGAAAGTATGCCAATTTGAACTGTAACGAACATTCCGGAACTTGACCATAAGTTAAACATACCCTAAATATCCTTTACATAGCTTAGAAATAGGCTTTGAGGTGTTCGGTGTGCTAAAATAAACTTTTTGGTCATTCAGGGACTAAAAGCGTCAAAAAGTGCATAAGTTTGCATTTTCGCGCATAACTTATGTTCTGAATACTTCCGGACATCCAAAAATTTATGCAAGCCTTAAAATATTTTATTTTGGTGTTTGGCGTAATAAAAATCCATTCGTCGCTCAATTTGGATCGTTTTTGCGTTCGTTACGACTTCCGTCGTAATTAACCGAACAACGCAACCGTACGTCCAAACGAACCGACATCCGAGATATTTTTGAGCATGTTTTGAGTTCCCAATACTTTAACTTCATTTTAGAGCCTTGAAATGAGGTTAACGGGGCTTAAACGTGTCAAAAATGGGCCGAAACGCATGTTTCTAAGCTGCAGGGACCAAAACTGACAAATCTGTCAAACATTCCTCAGGCGGGGCGTGTAAGGATCCTCCCTATCCATACGTGGGCCGTGTGAAGTGCCCAGTAACAGAAAAACCATTTTCTAAAACAGCAGCTGGTATTCGTTGAACTTGGACATGTTTTTGATCAATCTAGGGGCTGATTTTGATGGTTTTTAGTCACCCCTTGTATTGTAAAACAATGGGCACAAGTGGAAGGCCAAGATTGAAGCTCGATTATCGAGAAACGATCCTAACGGTTGTGCCTTTCCTATAATACCCAACCCATTTGCCCATCTTCCTCACATTTGATCTGAGTTTTCTCTAAGTGGTTGTGTTTGTGCACTTCCTACCTGAGATTACTTGGAATCAAACATTGCGGGGACCCTCTGTAAGTATTCTTTCGCATTTTTTCTTTCGTTTTAGCGTTTAAGTCAAACTGTGTTTGACTTTCTGCTTTGACCAGTTTATGGTCAACGCGAAGTTCGTTTGAACTTCATAACGTGAGCGTAATCACGATGGTTATAGTTCCTAGTAACTATACCTACTGATTACCGCGTTATCTAGGCTCAGTGACGAGTCGTAGCTTCGGCCAGAATGCGTTTTCTCGCGTATTTTGTAACCAAGCTACTTTTAGGTATCAAAACCGTTTGTTTTGATACCAAACCTGTTTTCTAACTTAAGTAAACATGTTTTGACATGTTTAGCTCGTCACTTTTTAGTTTAGTGCTTGTGTAGAGTCGTAAGTCAAGCGGACTAAACACCCGCTTAGACTTTCGAACACGACCCGTTTGGTCGATCATTAGGATCCAACCAAACATGTTTTGTGACCATAGTAGAGTAGAGAATAACCTTCCGAGGTTATACCTTATGGTCACTTAGGTTTAATTAGTCGCATGATAGGTAGTTATATGCCTTTAGTAAATTACCAAAAGACCCTTTTCATACATAATTGGTAATTAAGCATATGTAACCTAAACTTTTGACACATAACTAATTGTGTAACATAATTAAACAAGTATGGGCATATAGTACTTGTCATAGGACTAGTTAGACTTCTCGAACGCGCGTTTGCGCGCATGACGCGTTAAAGTAGCGTAAGCTACCTTAATGGGTCGTAACGGGTCATAAGCACTTAGGTTAGGTTTCATTTTAGTATGTGGGCTTTGATTAACCATATCATATGAGTTCCAATACTCATTTGGTTTACGAAACCTCATACTATCCAATCCCCCGATTTAGGTCCGGTTATTTATGTAGTTATCTATATAGGGTGCCGTTTGATTCCGTGATCCCTCTAGCTTTGCTTGGTTGTTGTTCAAGACTTCTAAGCACCCTCAAGTGAGTACATAGTCCCCTCTTTTACTGTTTTTCAAACATTTTGGGGTGAAACACATGTGCCTACTTGTTACTTTCGTGTTTTCCATGTTTTCATTTCATATACTTGCTATGTTCATTAGTACACTATTAGTACATCATTTCATTATGTTTTTATGCTATGTATGCCCATTGTGTGCATACTTAGTACATCGTTTTACATGACATTTTTCATGCTATGTATGTTCATCATACTTAGTACATTTGTTTTTCATCACATTTTATATTTTGGGTGTGACATTTGGTTTGTTTAAGTGGGACAATATACATTCACTAACTTTGATCACGCCGCTCGTTAGTAGTTAATGGTACCATAGGAATTGACAACTCCCGTTCCTGACATCCTGGGTATGTTTGGATGGAAGGAATGACCGAATTCGATTAAAACATTTAGACAGATAGACCTTTAAATTCGTTTAGGGGTTTATCACCACAGTCACAAGGCTTGAATGTATGCATTTTAACAATACCGCATAAATGTTTGTATTCAGTATAGCATGCATTTCCACAAAACATAACATTGATTTAAACCAAGTTTTACTTCAATACATTGTTTTGTGCATTTTTACCTATGGTTTAGTTGATACATATATCACTTTCCATACATGACATTTTGTTTACACATTACATGATTGACATTTGACATATACATTTCATAAACATTCTGACATAAACATTTTGACATGGTTTTCACAAAGACATTTGACAAATGGTTTAGACATGGGCAATTTTCATTGTTGGTTTGTTTGGGTAAGTGATTTGAGTAACGAGACGTGTGTAATGTGATACAAGCATGGTGGATACGCCGCTGGTACTTCCTATATATAAGTGCTTGTATTATATTAAATGTCGTAGCGTTATTTAAATCATTCAATTTGGACCTATACATTTTATACAAATAACATATTTTTCACAAGACATTGTTTTACAAAACAGTTTGTTTTATACAAATTCATTTTACTTGGTTATTCATTTAACCTTACATTATTCTTTTAAATATACATATCTATCATCGCTTTTCAAATGATTTATAAAACAAAACATTTTACAAGGATCATGACTAACTTTTTGTTAAACAACTTTTTCTAAACCTATAAGTCATGAATCCTAAATCAATAAAACCTATGTACTCGCCGGCATTTTTATGCTAACGTACCTATTTTCACATGTGTTTCAGGGGATGATGCATAGGATTGATCAAGATACACATAGGTGGACTTAGGCCTTAGTGACAATAAAAGATGCAAGACTAGTTAATTTTGTTATACTTCTTTGTTTGTTAAGACATTGTAACTCTTTTTATCAATAAAACAAAATTTAAATTTTCCATGTGTTATGAAACAATGATTCTGTTACAACACTCCCCGACGTTTCCGCCATGTTTTGTTGTTTTACGTGGTCGGGGTGTGACACTAGTGTATTTGCGAACTGAGTGAACAAATCCTGGCCATTGATCTACACACGTGTATGGTCAGGATCTCATCATCAAATCGTAAAATACACTAGTATATTTCAGCATCAAATACTGGCCATTAATCTACACATGTGTATGGCCAGGATTAGTTCACTCAGTTCGCAAGCTACACTAGTGTTCGCTCTTGAACCTAATCCTATATATATATATATAGGATAAGGATCATGTGAGAAGTAGTAGGCTAATTGAGAAACTTGAGAAGCATTCTGGACCACACATTTTCGCTAAGCAAAAAAATGCAAAAAAAAGGTGAAAAAATGCAAAAAAAAATTTTGGAAATATCGCAGCTTTTTCTTTAAGGATTTAATTTTTTATTTTTTTATATTTTTTTGGGATTTATACACATGTGTATATTGTTAATCTTTTAACTACACATATATGTATATTGTCAATTATACATATCTGTATTTACATGTTTAAAATTGAAAAATAAGTGTTATTTAGGGTTTAGCATTTGTATTTAGGGTTTAGCATTAGGGTTTAGGGTTTAGCTTTATGGTTTAAGGTTTAGCTTTAGGGTTTAGCATTAAGGTTTAGCAATAATATTTAGGGTTTAGCATTAGAGTTTAGCTTTTGGGTTTAGCATTAGGGTTTGACTTTAACTTTTGGGTTTAGCTTTAGCTTTAGGGTTTGCATTAGGGTTTAGCATTAAGGGTTTAGCTTTAGGGTTTAGTTTTAGCTTTTGGGTTTAGCATTAGGGTTTAGAATTAAGGTTTAGCTTTAAGGTTTAGCATTAGGGTCTAGCTTAAGGGTTTAGAATTAGGGTTTAGCTTTAGCGTTTAGCATTAAGGTTTAGCTTTAGTGTTTATGGTTTAAGGTTTAGGGTTTATAACCCATATTTTTTCAATTTTAAACATGTATATACATATATGTATAATTGACAATATACATATATGTATAGTTAAGAGATTAACAATATACACATGTGTATAAATCCAAAAAAAAAAATAATTTAAAAATAAATAAAAAATTAAATCCTTAAAGAAAAAGCTGCGATTTTTTCAAAAAAAAATTGCATTTTTTGCTTAGGGAAAATGTGTGGTCTAGATTGATTCTTAAGTTTCTCAAATAGGGTGGACTTCTCTTAGGATCCCTACCCTATATATATATATATATATATATATATATATATATATATATATATATATATATATAGAAACGTGGTCAGGAGAAAACGCTCAAAAGTGTGAGAACGGTGAGAATGCTTCCTGGCCTAACACGTGTCACGCCGCTTAGAAAAGGGCGGAGGGGCTTTTTTGTCCTTTTATCTTCTGCTTTTCCAGTTCCGCTTGTCACTCCCCGACCGCGTCAAAACAACGAAACCGCGGCAGAAATGTTGGGGAGTGTTGTAACAGAATTATTGTTTCACAACCATGGATGCAAATGTTTCATTTTATTGAATTATTAAGTAATGTACATTGTCTTTAAACCAAACAAACAAGTTACATATCGTCTATCATTGTTTTTATGTCGTTAAGGCCACGTCCAGATCCTAAGTGAACATGCTTCCTAGCAATCAACATCACGCAACACCACCTGAAACATATGTAAAACTAAAGTCAGCAAAGAAATGCTGGCGAGCACATAGGTTTTATGAGAGTATCGGATTCATGGCTCGTTTATATGTTGTAGTACCTCATTAGACTACAAGAGTCAAAAGTACAAACCTCGTTTTGAAAAGTGTATTGTAACATGATTAACCAACTCAAATCAAGATGGTTATGGTTTATAAAATCTCGTAGCCATGATTCTTAACCCCAAAACATTTTTTTTAATAAACCAAATCGTAAAACATCTCGCAAAAACTCGTTAATAAAACTCGTATGCTTTATATCATTTCGAAAACCTCGTTGTGTGACATCGTTTCAAAATCATTTCCCAAGTGAACTAAATAATGACACGAAATGTAATATGATAAGAGCACTTATATATAAGATGTACCAGCAGCGTATCTACCATGCTTTTATCATGCTACACCCATCCCATTATCTAATCACAACCCAAAACCAATCATTTAACCAAATCGTTTATCTCGTTTAAGTCGATTAAAATCGTTTAACTCGTCCCAAAATCGTATTTGTTTTAATTGTGAAACTACTTTTGGTCGTCTCGCTAATAACATTCAAACCTTCGTGACTCGACTGTCTCGAAACTCGTATTAATAAACCACTGAAGGGTAAGTTAACAATCCGCAGATTCGGTCGTTACCTACATAACCCCCACACATAACATGAGTGTAGTCTAATAACGGGATTTGTCAGATCCTATGGTACCATAACCTAATACTGGTCGGTTTGATCAATGCTAATGAATGTTATTCGTTATGTAAATACGTCCAACAAGTTCGTTCACATTATCGAAATCATTATTAGTTTTAATATAAACCATTTAAATCGTTTTTGAAACCATCATTTAAACCTCGAAATCGTTTAATACTATGAATCACCCTAAAACAATTGAAAACAGTATAATAGGGGAACTATGTACTCACATCGAAGTGCAAAGTATCCTCAATCTAAAGAACTCAACAAGCTCAATCAAACCAAGAAAACTCAAGCAGCACCTAATAATCGAATCACTAGTAAATAAATCGACACCTAAATCGGGAGATCGGACAGAATGAGGTCTTGTAAACCAAATGAGTATTGGAACTCATGTGATATGGTTTAACAAAGCCTACATTCTAAATCGGAACTTAACCTAAGTGCTTTCGACCCGTTACGACCCATTAAGGTAGCTTATGCTACTTTAACGTGTCGTTCGCGCAAACGCGCGTCCGAGACGTCTAACTAGTCCTATGACAAGTATTATATGCCTAAACATGCTTAATTATGTTGCATAATCAGTTAGGTGACAAATGTTTAGGTTTCATATGCTTAAAATCTAATTATGCTTGAAAAGGGCATTTTGGTCATTTTCCTAAGGCATATAAACTACCTATCATACAACTACTTAAACTAGGTGACCATAAGGTATAAACTCTGAAGGTTATTCCCTATGAAACTATGGTCACTAATCATGCTTGTTCGGATCCTAATGATCGACCAAACGGGTCGAGTTCGTAAGTCTAAGCGGTGGTTTAGACCGCTTGACTTACGACTCTAGACAAGCACTAAACTAAAAGTGATGAGCTAAACATGTTGGAACATGTTTAACTAAGTTAGAAAACAGGTTTTGGTATCAAAACAAAGGGTTTTGATACCCAAGAGTAGTTTGGTTGCAAAATACGCATAAATGCGCATTTTGACCGAAACTACGACTCGTCACTACGCCTAGTCAACGTGGTAATCAGTAGGTATAGTCACTAGGGACTATAACCATCGTGATTACGCTCACGTTGCGAAGTTCAAATGAACTTCGTGTTCACCTACTCGTGGTCAAAGCAGAAAGTCAAACACTGTTTGACTTTCACGCTCGAAAAGCAATAAAGTAAAAGAACGAAAGAAGCTTACAAAGGGTCTAAGCTAGGAAGAACTTGATCTTAAAATCTCAGGTATGAAGTATTGTAACTTCAACTTAGAGAAATCAGATCAAGGGTGAGTAGAAATGGAAGGAGGGCATGGCTTTATATAGTTTTCGGTTCACCGTTAAGATCATTCCTTGCTAAAGAGGGAAAGATCTTGGCCATACATGTGGGCTCATGGTATTAGAATACAAGGGGGACATGTTAACCATCAAAATGAGCAGATGGTATCCAAAAACAACCATTAAAACCATCAAAAACAAGCCCAAAGTCTAGATTCAATGTTCCTGACCTGTAAGTCTGACGCTGGCCGCGTAAGAATAAGCTTGGGCTTACGCCCCAGGCCTAAGAACTTTGACAGATTTGCAGTTTTAGCCCCTACATGCCCAAAACTTGGTTTTCGATGCATTTTTGACACCTTTAAGCCCCGTTAACCCCATTTCAAGGCTCTAAAATGAAGATAAAGTATAGGGGACTTAAAATATGCTCAAAAACATCTCGGATGTCGGTTCGTTTGGTCGTACGGTTGCGTTGTTCGGTTAATTACGACGGAAGTCGTAATGAACGCAAAAACGATCCAAATTAAGCGACGAATGGAATTTTATCATGCCAATCACTAAAATAAAATATTTTAATGATTAAATAAATTTTTGGGTGTCCGGATATATTCATAACGTAAGATATGCGCGTAAATGCCAACTTATGCACTTTTTGACGCTTTTAGTCCCTATTGATCAAATAAGTTTATTTTAGCATACCGAACCCCTCAAAACCTATTTCTAAGCTATGTAAAGGATATTTAGGGTATGTTTAACTTATGTTCAAGTTCCGGAATGTTCGTTTCCATACAAATCGGTATAGTTTCACAGTTTTACATAAATAGTCCCTGCGATCGAACAAACTTGTTTTCGACACACCAAACCATCCAAAACTTATTTCTAAGTCATGTGAAGGTTATTTAAGGTATTTTAAGCCTATGTCACTATTCCGGAGTGTTTGTCGCGATAAACTGACTGCGTTTACGCACCAGTTTGCGTATAACCTTCCAGAAAGCGATTTAAAGCTTGAAATCGGAATCGAATCAAATCGTAAAATCACCAAACATAAATACACACATAATAACACCACATTGTTTTATTAATAATTAACATTGTTTTACATTGTACATTGATTACAGAGCACAGTTGTCAGAGTCTTCCCTACTTTAGGAAATTTCGTCCCGAAATTTTAACTAGAGGAAACTTGTGAGAACAATTGCGGATGTTTCGCCTTCATTTGGTCCTCACGTTCCCAAGTAAACTCTGGGCCACGTTTGGATTCCCAGCGAACCTTGACCAATAGAATCCGTTTGTTCATCAACTGTTTGACCGCACGGTCCACTATCTCCACAGGTTTCTCGACAAAGTGCATCGTTTCATTGATTTGGATTTCGTCGAGTGGAATGTGAAGATTAGCGTTAGCTAAACACTTTCGTAAATTGGACACGTGAAAAGTCGGATGAATATTTCCAAGCTCTGGAGGTAGCTCTAGTCGATAGGCAACCTTTCCAACTCTTTCAACAATCTTAAATGGTCCAACATATCGAGGTGCAAGTTTTCCTTTCTTTCCAAATCTCACCACTCCCTTCCAAGGTGACACCTTGAGTAGGACATGGTCTCCGACTTGAAATTCCAAAGGCTTACGTCGCACATCCACATAACTCTTTTGACGGCTTCTAGCTGTCACAAGATTATCGTGAATTTTCTTGATTTTGTCCGTTGTTTCTAGAATGAGCTCAGGTCCAGTAAGCTGAGCTTCACCGATCTCATTCCAACAGACAGGTGAACGACATTTTCGACCGTAGAGAGCTTGAATGGTGCCATATTGATGCTAGCATGATAACTATTGTTGTAAGAGAACTCGATCAATGGCATATGAGAATCCCAATTACCACCAAAGTCTATCACGCTTGCTCTAAGCATGTCCTCCAAAGTTTGAATCGTCCTCACAGATTATCCATCTGTTTTGGGATGATAAGCAGTGCTTAGATTTAGTTGGGTTCCTATAGCAGATTATATGGTCTTCCAAAACTAAGATGAAAATCAAGCATCACGATCAGATATGATGTCCAAAGGAGCACCATGTCGAGATATAATCTCATCAACATAAATCTTTGCAAGTTTATCAGTAGATAGATCCTCGCGAATCGGAATAAAATGAGCTGACTTCGTTAATCGATCAATGACAACCCAAATAGCATCATGACCTTTTGATGTACGCGGTAATTTAGTGATGAGATGCATCGCAATGTTCTCCCACTTCCAAACCGGTATTTCTGGTTGTACAAGCAAGCCAGATGGTCGTTGATGTTTAGCCTTGACTTTAAGACAAGTTAGGCATTTCGATACGTACAAAGAAATATCTCTCTTCATACCAGGCCACCAGTACTGCGTACGAAGATCCTTGTACATATTATCAGCACCAGGATGGATATAATATCGAGACTTATGAGATTCGTCCATTACCAAGGTGCGAAGATCGTCTTGTTTCGAAACCCACAAACGATCCTTGAAATAGAGTAAACCATCCCCTTTCAATTCGAGTTTAAGCTCAATTTGACGGGGTAATTCTTTAGCTATCAAATTTTGTGAAACACAAAATTGCTAAACTTGAAGGACACGAGTTTGAAGATTAGATAGAGTTCAAATAGAATGAAGCTTGACTCGCTCCTTTCGACTAAGCGCATCGGCAACGACATTTGCCTTACCAGGATGGCAGCGAATCTCGCAATCGTAATCGTTTAGGAGTTCAACCCAACATCGTTGCCTCATGCTCAGCTCCTTCTGATTAAGAATATGCTGGAGACTTTTGGGGTCTGTGAAAACCACACACTTCGTGCCATAGAGGTAGTGTCTCCAGATTTTGAGAGCAAAAACCACAGCTCCCAACTCAAGATCATGAGTCGTGTAGTTCTATTGTGAACTTTCAATTGTCTAGAAGCATATGCTATAACTTTACCTAATTGCATGAGAACACAACCAAGGCCTAAGTTGGATGCATCGCAATAGACAACAAAATCATCATTTCCAACAGGCAAAGATAGAATAAGAGCATCACATAGCTTCTGTTTCAGCGTTTGGAACGCTTCTTCTTGCTTAGGTCCCCGCTCAAAAGGCTTATTCTTTTGAGTCAAAGCAGTGAGTGGAACCGCGATCTTAGAGAAGTTTGAAATAAACCGTCGATAATATCCAGCAAGACCAAGAAAAGATCAAATCTCCGTGGGTGTCGATGGTGTATTCCAATCCTTAATAGCTGCTATTTTGCAAGGCTCCACATGAATACCCTGCTCGTTGACTATATGTCCCAAAAACTGAACTTCTTTAAGCCAAAATTCACACTTGGAGAATTTAGCAAAAAGTTGTTCCTTCTTCAGGAGTTCCAATGTCAAACGAAGGTGTTGCTCGTGATCGACTCGAGACTTCGAATAAATGAGAATATCGTCGATGAACACAATGATGAACTTGTCTAAATAAGGTTTACAGACCCTATTCATTAAGTCCATAAAGATAGCTGGAGCATTTGTCAAACCAAAAGGCATGACAGTGAACTCATAGTGCCCATATCTCGTACGAAATGCAGTTTTGGGAATATCTTCTTCGAGTACACGAAGCTGATGATACCCAGAACGCAGATTGATTTTGGAAAAACAGGTAGCACCTTGCAGCTGATCAAAGAGATCATCAAATCGGGGTAGGGGATATCGATTCTTGATGGTAAGCTTATTAAGCTCACGATAATCGATACACATTCGAAAAGACCCATCTTTCAGTTGGTGCATACATTTTTCGACTTCGTCTTATATCGAGTCTTGTACTAAATATGTTAGATCAGGGTGTGACAACCCTCTCAAAACCAGGTATCCGTACGACTTAATTAATTATTAATTGTTGCCTAATTACTGTGCTTTACTGAGTTTGCTGATAAACTGCTACTTGATTGTTGATACTTGTACATATCTGCATCATACTTTGATATTCCTGTCACTACACTACTTATTTACCGAACCTTAGTGACAAACATGATGCACAAAAGCACAGTAGCACTAAACGGATACACAGTGAACATGCTGATATAGCCAGCATCAGGCAAACACTGCCTCTAAAGGCCTGAATAAGCCAGAATCATTTTACTACACCCATAGTGTGTGTAGGGATACAAGGGTTGTATGATTACGTCTCTAGGAATAAGATATAGAGATTTGGATGTGCCTAAAACGAACTTTAAGCACGAAACACAGCACTTTTATCAACACACTAGCTTCTAGCTAATTAATAAAGTGCCAAAATATGAGGAATTATTCCCGACACTTTGCAGAATAAATTGTGTCGCTAAAAATATTAATTATGACGCTTAACGGATATCTTAAGCACTTTAACGGATTACTATCCGACCGAACAACCGGACAATACCCGGAACATAAAAATATTGCCAAAATTAATATTGGTACTTTTCTGAGCCAGTTAGGGTCCCTGATTACCCTAACACCCGCTTTTAATACACTAAAACAACTAACGGGGTTAGACCTTAAAAGTAACGCACTTAACCAAACTAAACCATAACTGAACGTTTGGAAACGAACCGAGCACCATTACAACTCAATGGAATCGGCCAACTAGTGGGGCCAAGGAGAGTACGCTTTTGAATATTTAATTGGATTGCACGAGGATCGAGACAACTTTTTCTATTTAAACCCCTCACCTCTCACACACACAAACACACACACCTCACCTTCACTCTCTCTCCCTCTCCCTCTCCCTCCTCTCGGCCGAGATCACCACCACCCCCACATCCGTTTTTCGGTTCAAGTCTTGACATTCCAAGCATACTCAAGTGTCGGTGGTTACGTACAACGGAGCTCGGAACAAACGGAACGCGGAGGACCTCTACCGTTTGCTATTATCCACGCAGTTTTCGACTAGTTTCTTCCCTAGCCCCGAGCTAGAGGTATAACGTTTAAAACTCATTTTTGGTCATGTCTAAAGTGGTTAAAAGGATATTTGTCGGTTGAATGTCGGTAACCCGCTTAATGGAACTTTAAAGTTTACTAAAACGTGTATATCGTTGGATAAAAGCTCAAAACGCGTGTAAATGTCGTAGTATTTGAATATGTTGGTTTTTATGGCCCGATCTATGATGTGGTGGCTCTCATCATCGTTTAACCCGACTTTGTTAGGATCACGTATCTTGACATACACTGGTTTCTTTGGTACAAGGGTTAAAAGGTGAAACTCCACCACACGGGAAACATGAACTTGTGTAAAAATGTTTTAACGTGAAAAATAGTATTTAAAACAAGCCGATCTACGTATGTACAAGTGGTATATTCGTAGGACCGGGTGTCGAGAAAATCATGTTTTTATAAAAATGGATAAAGTGTTAACAAATACGATTTCTATAAACTACAAGTGTAGAAACACTTGTAGAATAAAAGATCCGACAAAATAACAATATTTACAAAAATTGTCGGGAAGTTGTAAGAAGTAAGTTGTTCTAAAAACGAGGTTTTTGCAAGACTAAGTTATGTTATGTATAGATCCACTAAAAATAACGAGATCTACACCGTAGTTTTTGTAAAAACTACAAGTTCATGAAACAACGCGGTTTTACATACTAGTCTTCTATTTGAAGTGTTGAAAATTGATTCGGTTGATTTGATAAATTGTTGAGATGATTTTGTAAAAGAAAATGATACGCTTGAAAGCGTGGCCACCTCCAGTTACAGGGGAAACTCTGGCGAAATTTTCTAAAAATCTAACACTTAGAATTATTTACAAGTGTTAGACTACCTTGACATGTTTTCAAATATATTTCGCCACAACTTTATTTATAAATAATCGGAGGTGGGATTTTCACAAAACTAAAACTGATAAATATTTATTCGGAAAATATATTTTGTCACCTCACTGCTTATGATTATTTTGTGAAGATATATAAATATTATTTTTAGAGTAAAAATAATATTTACTAACCTTGTCAAGCCCGAAATATTACAAACGCCTTCACGGCAAACATATAAGTTACAACGGTAATTTCTATTACCACTTAATCACCAAAACGTAACTTACGCTTTATTCGGAAGTATTCATAAGCATGTATTGTTAAAACATTATTTTGGGAAAATATTATGAGAAAAAGGAAATATATTATTTTTGAGAAAAATAAATATATTTTGAAATAAGAAATAAAATGTATTAAGTGGGACTTAATAAAATAAAATAAGTATACATGTATTTGATTCCCCCATCCTTGGGAAGGAGAATGCGTATCAAATATATATACGAAACGGTTGACTAACTGTTTCCCAAAAATATAATCTATGAAGCTAAAGCACGGCCATCCGTCTAATAGAATTAGCACATGTAGGTCGTTGCACAGCACTTGGATATTGGATTGCTTGATTTTGTGACGCATTCACTGTGAGTTCATGTCCCCCTTTTCTCTTAACTGTTTTCAGTTTTATAAACTGCGGGGGTGAAATACATGTTACAATGATTATGGATATGTTATACATGGTATGGTTAGCATAAGGAGGGTTATTACTTAGATCATGTGAGTGGGTAGGCAGAAACTTGAGGCCATTAATCCTCGTTGAGGACCGAGGGACAGGAGCGGTAGATCTATCTGGGTGTAGCGAGCCCAGCCCCAGGTCCAGCATAACGGACCTCGGGGTGACTTAGTGCCCGACGCATAAATCCGCTAGGTTTGAGTCATCCCTACTTGCACTTCACACATATCAGTGGACTTGCAACCCATTGGTGATCTCTTTTATTTCCTTATTTGCTACATACCAGGATTTTTGATAAAGATAAAGGTTTATTTACTCATTTTCGCATGAACTCGCTCAACATTATTGTTGATTTTTCAACTTACATGTATTTCAGGGAATTAAGGATCTGGCACGGTTTAGCAGGATTTCCCGCTGCATTTAGACTCAGAGTCATCCGGGTTCAAGGCTTATGGCTCTTTCCTGGACAAGCCATAGCCCCTGAACCATGTTTATTTTATCGCATTATGGTAGTGGTTGTACTGTTTTAGACAAGTAAGGGTTGTTGGGTGTTTACCCATTTAGACAATGTTTGACAATTTTATTTTCAATGGATGACTTTGCATGATTTTAAATTCATATAGCTTGTTATGATTAAGCTATGGTATTAAGAAGTCACACCAAATTAACCACGCTTCCGCAAAGCCAGGGTGTGACACAGGGCACGTCGTTCGAGAAAATAGAAGTTTTTAGTGTTAAATAGGCTGATTCCGCTTGAACATGCTGATTCCGCTTGAAATGACAAGTGACTGTTTCAAGCGAAATCACAATTAATTGATTCCACTTGAAATGTTTCCTGTCACTTTCATGCGGAATGTGACAACTCGAACTTTAGACTTGCTTAGATGTAACGTTAAGTGCTTATATGACACTTTGAGTTAACGAATGTTATGATGTTACGTATTATGTGAACTTGATTATATAATTATGTGAGTACGTGTGTTATTATGTGCATTATGTGATATATGTTTGCATGTTAATCGAGCCAAACCCAAACCGCACATTATAACCGGTCACACAAGCCTTGTGGGCCACACCTTGTATACGGATCCATTAGGCAGCTGAGTGGGCTCGGCCCACTCCCCACTCGCAAACACAAAACCTTTTGGTAAGGGTTTTGATTCTCATTTTTGTTACAAATCACACACACACAAACCCTAGACACCTCTCTCTTGTTTGCTTGGAACCCGACGGCAATAACATTCTTGGTGATCGAAGATCAAGTGCTCGGATCACCCTCTCCTTCGTAGATCATTCCTTGCTTCGGATCAATCCCTTGTTCCCATCCTTATTCGGTTAGTATGTTGCTTATATGATTGATTATTGTGTATTGGATGATGAGATTTAATGTTCATGATAATCGGTTTGCATGCATAGTAGATATAAATCATTGTAGATTTGAAAATAGTATGATGTTAGGAATCGGGTGTTTGATCAATCGGTTGAATTATTTTATGGCTATGCTAGTGTGTATGCTAGTAATAGGAATCACTGTTAATGCGATTGAAGGTCTTGCATGTTTGATTATTGTTCATGATTACGTGTTGATTAGCTTAGGGTTCATATGAATTTGATACTTGATTTCCTTGTTTGATCGATGATTGGTGGTTTAGAAACTGTTAATTGATTTCTATAAATTCGGAAACGTGTTAAATGATTGTAACCGATATGCTAAAGTATGGAAATCAGGAAATCTGTTACAAATTGATAGACCCACACGGTTGCGAGTCGGTACCTCCAGTTGCGACTCGAAACCTCACACCGACACAGCAGCACGAGCCGAAACCATGGTTGCGAGTCATGTTGCGACTCGTAACCAAACCGTGATGAGCCGAGACCACGGTTGCGAGTCCCGTTGCGACTCGTAACTGGACCATGATGAGCCGGAATCATAGTTGCGACTCGTAACCTTCTTGCGACTCGTAATTCTCCGTTGCGACTCGAGACCACCTTTGCACGTACACTGTTTTGGGCTTTCACTGTCACGAGCCCAATCGTTTGGGCCAAATAATTGGACTTATGACTGTTATGTTATTGGACTGCTTATCTGTTTGGGCTGATATGTCATTTGGGCGGATTACCTTTCGGGCTTAGACATTGGATCGCACAAGGTTACTATGTGGTATATAATTGGGCCGGGTTATGTTGGGCCAGGGTTAGAACGCACAAGTATGCTCTTGACTGCTAAGTGTTACCATGTTCTATGCGTGCTCGAAACATGTTATCTTGTATGTTCTATACGTGTTTTACCTCAGCCAAAACCTGACTTGCATAATAACCATGATAGGACGTGGTTGACCATTTACTTGCTGCCTGTACTCTTTGTGTATCTGCCGAGCAAACCAAGGTGAGTTCACACAACCAAGGCATGGGATTCCCGGGTGGGAATTGGGTTGGAATGATTTGATATGGAAGAATTACTCGTACTTACGCATACTCTAGACTATAGACCATCGTCCTCAGGTTAGTCAGGACACGTTACGTAAAGCCTGCGTAACCCAGTATTTGCCATTTGTCTCCCGGGTCGGGAGGACACGTTACGTAAAGCCTACGTAACCCAATACCATCCACTGGCTTCCGGGTCGGAAGGCCACGCTGCGTAAAGCCTACGTAGCCCCCACGCGTACCATGTCCTCGGGGAAGGGCACGTCACGTAAAGCCTACGTGACCCTGTACGTTTTCCTGTTCTCGGTAAAGAAGAACACATGGTCGGAAGTTAGTCTAGTAAGTACCATAGTGGGAAGCCCGTTATAAAGGATAAACGTGAGAATTCCTCACCAATAGAATACACTTGCTTGGGAAGCCTTATCAGATGAACTTACGCATGATTATTACAAACTTACTTTCTGTGAACTCGCTCAACTAGTTGTTGATTATTTGCTGCATGCCTTGCAGGACCGTAGGTACATTATGGAGCTTGCACAGGGAGGAGCAGGTCGTTGTGGGATACGGATCATGAACGTTAATTGAACTTATAACTACTTTGAGTTTGCATTACTATGCTTCCGCTATTTAGACGATGTTTGGTTTTGGAACATCAATCATGTCATGATGATTTACATTAATTACTTTTATTATTAAATGCTATGTTTATATGATTGATGGCTTGATCCTGGTCATGTCACGCCTCCAAGCGGTGGTACTCCGCGTGTGGGATTTTGGGGGTGTGACAGATTGGTATCAGAGCCATTGGTTATAGAGAACTTGGTTTTAATATGGGAAAACGTTTTTATTAAAACCGGACTATAACCAGAACAGTGCTCTCAACGATCCACAACGACGCTTCGCTCCACGTGCAAGACTCGACATACTAGGTAATAAGGTTTATGTTTATTGCCTATTTGCTAGAACTGCTTAGAACTTTGCTCGCATTACGTTTAGATACACATGATACTATAGCATGAGAATCCCTACGTGCTTACTCTTTTCTGTCATCGCCCTACTCGCGAACCACTCTCACTTACGTTACTTTTACTATGAAGATCATGTCTGGACAAATTAGCATGACACAAGCCCAGCTAGAGGCTTTAGTTCAAGCTCAAGTTGCTGCGGCACTTGCAGCCGCACAAGTAGGAGGTATATCCTGTGGTTATAGCACACACTAGGATCTTTAGATCCTACACTCCTAAACTAGCCCCTGTAATTAAACCTTGTCCTATTCGTACACAATAGGTCAACTAGCACAGCAACCAGTCTGCACTTCCAAGAATTTCATGGACTGTCATCCAAGTACCTTCAGCGGCACGGAGGGAGCGGTTGGACTCCTCCATTGGTTCGAAAGGCTCGAAACTGACTTCGAGGTGCATGATTGCCCTGAGCCTCGTAGAGTGAAGTTTGCTACTAGCACACTCGAAGGTGCTGCATTAACCTGGTGGGAAGCTCAGGTTCAGATGTTAGGGCTGGCAGCGGCTAATGCCACTCCCTGGAATGAGTTTAAGGATTTAATTAAGGAAGAGTTTTGCAGTCAAGAGGACATCCACAAACTAGAGGTAGAGTTCCTCAACCTACAGATGATGGGGTCTGAAATTGAAGCTTATACGAGGAGATCAAACGAGTTAGCCACATTTTGTCCTACTATGGTAGACCCTCCCACCAAGCGCATCGAACTGTATCTCAAGGGTCTAGTGCCCGAAATTCAGAGTCTTATGACCACAGCTAACTTTGGTACTATCCAGCAAGTCACTCGACTGGCTCATCGACTCACAGACCAGGCTGTAGAACAGAACAAACTACCAAAGCGTGCTGAGACTGATACTGCATGTACTTCTAGAGATAACAAACGTAGGTGGGATGAAAACCAGAGCACGGGATTGATTTTGGTCCAGCCTCTGACGCAGAAGCAAGAGACAGATGACTACCATTGGCCCGGACAGCAGTTTACTAGTAATCATGGGCAGAAAAGATATCGAGGAATTCACCCATGGTGCAACTATTGTAATAGACACCACAGTGGACGGTGTCGCAAGGAACGATGTCAGGGATGTCTCAAGATTGGTCATGAAGCTAAGGATTGTCGAAACTCACGTCCTGTAGGTCAGGAACAACAGCCTCAAGCCCCACAGGCTCAGTGGCAGCAGCAAAATTTCAGGGAATGTCTACAGTATGGTACGAAGGATCACTATGAGAGACACTATCCACAATTGAACTGGAACCAGAACCAGAACCACGACCATGGAAGCAGGAACGGCAATGGGGTTAGCAACGGGGGAAACAATGGTAACAACGACGCCCATGGCCGTGTGATCGGGATGGGTCAGGGTGATGCAAGGGACGATCTTAACGTAATAATGGGTAAGTTTCTTCTTGTCGACTTCTATGTTACTATGTTGTTTGACTCGGGTGTGAATATCAATTATATGTCCTTGGAAATAGTCGAATGATAGAACATACACCAACTCCCTTAAACACCCAACGTGTCGTAGTGTTAGTTAATGGTAAGGTCTAGAAGCTGTACTTAGTTCAGGATTGTAAATCTTATCCACGCTGGTCAGACGTTCCCTACAGACCTCATTCCTATAGTTCTGGACAGCACCTATAGCTCACGCACCGTATCGTGTAACTTCAACTGAACTGGAAGAACTGTCAAAGCAGCTACGAGAGCTCTTGGAAAAGGACTACATTCGTCCAAACTCTTCGCCTTGGGGAGCTCCAGTATTATTCGTGAGAAAGAAGGACGGTACCTTCGGGATGTGCATAGACGACCAGGAACCCAACCAGGTGACGGTGAAGAACCGTTATCCTCTTCCACGCATAGACGACTTATTCGACCAGTTGCAAGGGTCGTGTTACTACTCCAAGATAGACCTACGGTCAGGGTATCATCAGCTGAGAGTCCGGGATGAGGACGTCTCCAAGACAGCCCTTAGAACTCGTTACGGCCACTACGAGTTTCTTGTCATGCCATTTGGGTTAACGAACGCGCCAGCTGTATTTATGGACCTTATGAGCAGGGTATGCAAACCCTATCTTGACAAGTTCGTCATAGTATTCATCGACTACATTCCGATTTACTCCAAGAGTCAAGAGGAGCACGAACAACACCTGCGATTGACCTTGGAACTTCTTAGAAAGGAGCAATTGTACGCCAAGTTTTCCAAATGCGACTTCTGGCTTCGTGAAGTCCATTTCTTAGGCCGCATAGTAAACAAGGATGGGATCCATGTCGATCCATCCAAGGTGGATTCGATCAGAAACTGGCCTGCACCGCGTACGCCGACAGAAATACGCCAATTCTTGGGTTTGGCAGGTTATTACAGATGGTTTATCAAGGATTTCTCGAAGATTGCTCAGCCGCTTACGATACTGACACAAAAAGGTGTTACCTATCGCTGGGGAGAACC
The DNA here is from genome assembly GCF_002127325.2 of Helianthus annuus. Lineage (NCBI taxonomy): Eukaryota > Viridiplantae > Streptophyta > Magnoliopsida > Asterales > Asteraceae > Helianthus > Helianthus annuus. The sequence continues at coordinate 84,526,730 of NC_035434.2, forward strand.
CCAGGAGACTGCTTTTCAGCACTTAAAGGATAGACTTTGCAGTGCACCTATCCTCTCATTGCCAGAGGGCACAGATGACTTCGTGGTATATTGTGATGCATCCATTCGGGGACTTGGATGTGTGTTAATGCAGCGCGACAAGGTTATCGCTTACGCCTCTCGTCAACTCAAGGTTCACGAACGGAACTACACGACGCACGATCTAGAGCTGGGAGCTGTTGTTTTCGCGCTTAAGATATGGCGACACTACCTGTACGGTACCAGGTGCACGATTTACACCGATCACAGGAGTCTCGAGCATATTCTTAAGCAGAAGGATTTGAACATGCGTCAACGAAGATGGGTTAAACTACTAAACGACTACGAATGCGCTATCAAATACCATCCAGGCAAGGCCAATGATGTGGCTGATGCCCTCAGTCGGAAAGACACTTTACCACGGCGCGTGCGAGCGCTACAGCTTACGATTCAGTCTAGCCTTCCTACACAGATACGAGCTGCTCAGACAGAAGCACTGAAACCAGAAAACGTCAAGGCTGAAGCCTTACGCGGCTCACGACAGCAAATGGAACAGAAGGCAGACGGCGCCTACTATGTAACGGGGCGTATTTGGGTCCCACTCTATGGCAGTCTACGCGAACTTGTAATGGATGAAGCTCACAAGTCTCGCTACTCGGTACATCCAGGGTCGGATAAAATGTACCACGACATCAGCACTACTTATTGGTGGCCTAGTATGAAGGCCCACATCGCTACATACGTTGGAAAATGTTTGACCTGTGCGAGAGTCAAGGTTGAATATCAGAAACCAGCTGGCCTACTTCAACAGCCTAAGATACCGCAATGGAAATGGGAAGAAATTTCCATGGATTTTGTTACAGGCCTACCTAGATCCCAGCGTGGGAACGATACCATATGGGTGATCGTGGATCGACTCACCAAGTCTGCACACTTCCTGCCTATAAAGGAAACGGACAAGTTCTCCACTCTCGCAGACGTATATCTTAAAGAAGTTGTTTCGAGGCACGGGGTGCCCACATCCATCATTTCGGATCGCGATGCACAATTCACGTCAGAGCTTTGGCAAGCGATGCATAAATCTTTCGGCTCAAGGTTAGACATGAGCACAGCATATCACCCTCAGACGGATGGGCAGTCTGAGCGAACAATTCAAACTCTTGAAGACATGCTTAGGGCATGCGTTATCGATTTCGGCAACGGCTGGGAAAAACATCTCCCTTTGGTGGAGTTTTCTTACAATAACAGTTATCACACCAGCATACAAGCCGCTCCATTCGAGGCATTGTACGGGCGTAAATGCCGGTCACCTCTCTGTTGGGCAGAGGTGGGGGATAGTCAGATTACGGGTCCAGAGATAGTAGTGGACGCCACAGAAAAGATCGCACAGATACGACAACGCATGGCGGCAGCACGCGACCGTCAGAAAGCCTACGCGGACAAGCGTAGAAAGCCTTTGGAATTTCAGGTCGGGGACCGGGTTTTATTAAAAGTTTAACCCTGGAAGGGTGTGGTACGTTTTGGCAAACGGGGCAAACTGAATCCGCGGTACGTCGGACCATTCGAAATCATAGAAAAGATTGGCAAAGTAGCATACAAGTTGAACCTACCAGCTGAACTCGGGGCAGTTCACAATGTCTTTCATGTATCGAACTTAAAGAAGTGCCTATCAGATGAAAACCTCATCATTCCTTTTAAGGAACTCACTATCGACGAGCGGTTGCAGTTCGTCGAGGAACCAGTTGAAATCACGGACCGGGATGTGAAGGTCCTCAAACACAAGAGAATCCCTCTTGTTCGAGTTCGTTGGAACTCCAAACGTGGCCCAGAGTACACCTGGGAACGCGAAGACAGGATGACAGAAAAGTACCCCCAGTTATTCGTAACCAAAGCTACCACTACTGAGGCTGAAGCTACTACTTCGGAATTTCGGGACGAAATTCCAGATCAACGGGGGGAGGATGTGACACCCCAGGAAAATCAGTGAACAATACAGTTTACCTAGCTTCCTCAGTGAGTGCATACCAAATTTCGGGACGAAATTTCCAATTAGTTGGGGATAATGTGACAACTCGAACTTTAGACTTGCTTAGATGTAACGTTAAGTGCTTATATGACACTTTGAGTTAACGAATGTTATGATGTTACGTATTATGTGAACTTGATTATATAATTATGTGAGTACGTGTGTTATTATGTGCATTATGTGATATATGTTTGCATGTTAATCGAGCCAAACCCAAACCGCACATTATAACCGGTCACACAAGCCTTGTGGGCCACACCTTGTATACGGATCCATTAGGCAGCCGAGTGGGCTCGGCCCACTCCCCACTCGCAAACACAAAACCTTTTGGTAAGGGTTTTGATTCTCATTGTTGTTACAAATCACACACACACAAACCCTAGACACCTCTCTCTTGTTTGCTTGGAACCCGACGGCAATAACATTCTTGGTGATCGAAGATCAAGTGCTCGGATCACCTTCTCCTTCGTAGATCATTCCTTGCTTCGGATCAATCCCTTGTTCCCATCCTTATTCGGTTAGTATGTTGCTTATATGATTGATTATTGTGTATTGGATGATGAGATTTAATGTTCATGATAATCGGTTTGCATGCATAGTAGATATAAATCATTGTAGATTTGAAAATAGTATGATGTTAGGAATCGGGTGTTTGATCAATCGGTTGAATTATTTTATGGCTATGCTAGTGTGTATGCTAGTAATAGGAATCACTGTTAATGCGATTGAAGGTCTTGCATGTTTGATTATTGTTCATGATTACGTGTTGATTAGCTTAGGGTTCATATGAATTTGATACTTGATTTCCTTGTTTGATCGATGATTGGTGGTTTAGAAACTGTTAATTGATTTCTATAAATTCGGAAACGTGTTAAATGATTGTAACCGATATGCTAAAGTATGGAAATCAGGAAATCTGTTACAAATTGATAGACCCACACGGTTGCGAGTCGGTACCTCCAGTTGCGACTCGAAACCTCACACCGACAAAGCAGCACGAGCCGAAACCATGGTTGCGAGTCATGTTGCGACTCGTAACCAAACCGTGATGAGCCGAGACCACGGTTGCGAGTCCCGTTGCGACTCGTAACTGGACCATGATGAGCCGGAATCATAGTTGCGACTCGTAACCTTCTTGCGACTCGTAATTCTCCGTTGCGACTCGAGACCACCTTTGCACGTACACTGTTTTGGGCTTTCACTGTCACGAGCCCAATCGTTTGGGCCAAATAATTGGACTTATGACTGTTATGTTATTGGACTGCTTATCTGTTTGGGCTGATATGTCATTTGGGCGGATTACCTTTCGGGCTTAGACATTGGATCGCACAAGGTTACTATGTGGTATATAATTGGGCCGGGTTATGTTGGGCCAGGGTTAGAACGCACAAGTATGCTCTTGACTGCTAAGTGTTACCATGTTCTATGCGTGCTCGAAACATGTTATCTTGTATGTTCTATACGTGTTTTACCTCAGCCAAAACCTGACTTGCATAATAACCATGATAGGACGTGGTTGACCATTTACTTGCTGCCTGTACTCTTTGTGTATCTGCCGAGCAAACCAAGGTGAGTTCACACAGCCAAGGCATGGGATTCCCAGCTGGGAATTGGGTTGGAATGATTTGATATGGAAGAATTACTCGTACTTACGCATACTCTAGACTATAGACCACCGTCCTCAGGTTAGTCAGGACACGTTACGTAAAGCCTGCGTAACCCAGTATTTGCCATTTGTCTCCCGGGTCGGGAGGACACGTTACGTAAAGCCTACGTAACCCAATACCATCCACTGGCTTCCGGGTCGGAAGGCCACGCTGCGTAAAGCCTACGTAGCCCCCACGCGTACCATGTCCTCGGGGAAGGGCACGTCACGTAAAGCCTACGTGACCCTGTACGTTTTCCTGTCCTCGGTAAAGAAGAACACATGGTCGGAAGTTAGTCTAGTAAGTACCATAGTGGGAAGCCCGTTATAAAGGATAAACGTGAGAATTCCTCACCAATAGAATACACTTGCTTGGGAAGCCTTATCAGATGAACTTACGCATGATTATTACAAACTTACTTTCTGTGAACTCGCTCAACTAGTTGTTGATTATTTGCTGCATGCCTTGCAGGACCGTAGGTACATTATGGAGCTTGCACAGGGAGGAGCAGGTCGTTGTGGGATACGGATCATGAACGTTAATTGAACTTATAACTACTTTGAGTTTGCATTACTATGCTTCCGCTATTTAGACGATGTTTGGTTTTGGAACATCAATCATGTCATGATGATTTACATTAATTACTTTTATTATTAAATGCTATGTTTGATATGATTGATGGCTTGATCCTGGTCATGTCACGCCTCCAAGCGGTGGTACTCCGCGTGTGGGATTTTGGGGGTGTGACACGGAACCCCTTGCCTTTATATAGTGTCTCGAGCGGAATCATATGTATCAGTTCTGAATTTAGATACCGAGGTGCTGCTGGTTTATCCTGTGATTGTAAACAATGTTATATCAATCAGAAAGTGTGTTAAAGTGATTTGCAAGCTGTTTCGTAGTCTATTTCTCTGTTTCCGCCTTTGAAATAGATAAAAACTCCTCTGATCGACTCTTTCGGGTCTGAAAACGATCCTACAAGTGGTATCAGAGCACTAAATATGTATCGATCAGGGCATGTCGTTTGAGAAAATAGAAGTTTTTAGTGTTAAATAGGCTGATTCCGCTTGAACATGCTGATTCCGCTTGAAATGACAAGTGACTGTTTCAAGCGAAATCACAATTAATTGATTCCGCTTGAAATGTTTCCTGTCACGTTCAAGCGGAACCCCTTGCCTGTATATAGTATCTCGAGCGGAATCATATGTATCAGTTCTGAATTTGGATACCGAGGTGCTGCCGGTTTATCATGTGATTGTAAACAGTGTTATATCAATCAGAAAGTGTGTTAAAGTGATTTGCAAGCTGTTTCGTAGTCTATTTCTCTGTTTCCGCCTTTGAAATAGATAAAAACTCCTCTGATCGACTCGTTCGGGTCTGAAAACGATCCTACAAGTGGTATCAGAGCTCAGGAGGAGGAGTTCTTACCGATTCAGCTCAAAATTTCTGTTTTCTACACCTTCTTTTCAAAATCAACAAGTTTTTACAGTTAAAATCGGCTAAATTTCTCACATATTGTGTAAAACAGTGTTTTAACAAACCCTTAAAAGTTTCAGACAAAAATTCGAATTAAAAATGACTAAAATGGACCAAAGTTCTAATTCCGCTTGAACGAACACTTTCTGATTTCGCTCCAAATTCGTTATTCCGCTTGAGATTTTCAAGCGAAATCAGAGATTCCGCTTGAAATTGTTTGATACCGCTTCAAAGTTGCTATTCCGCTTGAAAGTTCAAGCGAAATCAGTGATTTCGCTTCAAATAGCCTGATTCCGCTTCTAATTGTAATTCCGCTTGAAATAACTTGGTTATTTCGCTTGAAAAGTTTGATCCCACTTGAACAGGGTATTCTGCTTGAACAGGGTATTCCGCTTGAAAAGTGTTGTTTTTGAAAAACGTGTAACCGAAACATGGAAGAGGAATTCTACAACGCGTTTGCTACATCTTCGACTACTCCGTCTGCCATTGCTCAAAACATGAACTTAGAAAACGAAACCGGAACTTTGCAAAAACCCCCGAAACTTATGGGAATTAAGGAGTATCATGGATGGAAGAATCGTTTTGAGAACTCGGTTCAGGCAAATCATCTGAGAGCGTGGGAAAGTATTGAAACAAAGTATGTTAGACCACTTAGTGCTTTGAAAGTTGATAAAATCATTTCAGAATTCACAGAACAAGAGAGAGACAGTTATAAAGGAGAGAAAATGATGATTTGTCTCCTACAACAAGCTGTCAAAGAAGACATCTTTATTTTGCTTCAGCATGATGGGAGTGCGTTTTTGATCTGGGAATCACTTGAGAAAAAGTTTGAAGGAAGCACATAAATGCTCAAGAGTAAAGCATCTTTGCTGAAAAAGGAGTTTGAATTGTTTACTAGTATGCCAGGTGAAACTACAAAGACTCTCATTGAAAGATACAGTCATCTTGTGCGTACCATGTCTCAGTTGAAAATTACTAAAACTCCAGCAGAATGGGTTGAAAAGCTAGCTGACGCTTTACCGCAGAAAGAATGGGGTACTTATCTCATGATATTAAAGAATTCTGGAGTGTTTAGCAGATTGTCAATCGGACAATTTATTGAAAAACTTGAGGCACAGGATCTTGAACAGTAGAAGATTGCAAGAATGAACAGCTCAAGCAATCAACAAGACATCAAATTGTACTATAAAGGAAATATTCAAACTGTTGAAGCAAGTCCAAAGATCCAAACCGCATTTAGTGTGGGAAATTAATCTAGATCAATCAGTCAAAGTTCAGTCAACACTAGTGGATTTTCAAATGTTAATCCTCCAAGTGTTCTAAGTACAAATGTTGGTAATGGGCATATGATTCAGTGCAATGTGGCATTACATCTTCAAAATGGACAAAATTTTTCTGAGGAAGTTGTTAAAAATCATATGGCATTACTGGTTACTGCTTTGGAATCTTATGAAGGATAAATTGCTGGAAAAATTGGTAATCCGATGCTAACAAAGGAAGATTATGATCAAATAGATGCAGAGGAATTGGAGCTTATGGACATCAAATGGTGTCTAGCTGGTGTTCTGAGAAGAGCTAAAAAGTTCAGAATGAATACAAGAAGAAATGATTTTTTGGATGCTCATCTTTCAGCTTTAGGTTTTGATAAATCTAAAGTTACTTGTTTTAAATGCATGGAGAAAGGTCACTTCAAAAGAGAGTGCAATAATCAGGAGACTAGTGGAGCAAAGAATCCTTTTGGAAAAGATGATTACTATCGAAAGGCTATATATCAATAAATCACCAATCAACCGCATCAACAAAAGGATTCACAAACTGCACATGGAAAAATGATCAAGGATGCAAATAAGAAAGCTTATTATGGCATTAATGATCAAGATGATGAAAAAGTGGCTGAAGGTTTTAGCTGGGACAAGTACATTCCAGCTGATTCCAATATTAAAGCTTTCATTGCTCAGATCGTTCAAAAGCTAGAGTTGATGAAAGAATGGATAACTGTGTTATCTGATGAAGAGAAAAGTCAAGATGAAGAATCCGTTTCTTCAGAAAATAGTTCAACAGAAAGCAGTGATGATGATGAAGAAGTTGAACAGATAAATGTTGGAAAAACTCATTTATCTTCTGACAGTTTTGAATTTTATTTTGCAGATAAACTGAAGAAACTCAAAGAGAGAAAAGCTGCAAAAGAAATGAAAGAAATCAAGATTGTTGAGAAGATAGTTGAAGTGGAGAAGATAGTTGAAGTTGAGAAGATTGTGGAGATTGAAAAGATTATTGAAGTTACTAAACCTTGTCTTACTTGTTTGGAATCTTGCAAACAATGTGAAGAAAAAGACAAGAGGTTTAGTGAATCAGAAAAGTTGAAAGAAAAATTGTTGTTTGATGTCAAGAATTTGAAAGAGTCGTATGATGTATTAAACAGAACTGTAAATAGTTTGCAGAAAACAAATTCAGAGAGAGAAGATGCTTTGAAAATGATGAATGCAACAATGATGTCGAAGCAGAAAGAGATAAATTTTTACATCGAAGAATGTGCGAAATGGAAGCAAGAGTTGGAAACTGAGAAAGCTGAAAATGAAAGAATCGGACGATTACTGAGAAGTTATACGAGTTCTGATTACTTAATTGACCGAATTTATCAAACTGTTGCAGGTTTTGAAGCATTCAAAGACGAACAGCCAAAGAAGAAAAAGGATACTGGTAAGAAACAGAGTGTCTGTTATAATAAGTGTCCGCCTCCAATTTGGGAAGGGTACTCGCCTAGAAAACCGAATGAGAAACAAGTAAAAAAGGCAGTCAATATAAAGTTAGAATCCGAGTTAACCGATGTATTACAAGACAATATTGACATCACATTCACAACATCCGACACATATCATGAGTCCGAATTAATAAAAAGAATGGTCGATCAGGTGTAGGATAAGGATGAGGAGTCAGAGTCAAAGTCCGAGTCCGAAAGTTCGTGTTTGTCAGTTGGGAATTCGAGTTCGTCTGTCAGGAGTTCAAAAACGACGGGAAAACGGGTTTATAGTAAAGAATTTTTGTTGTCAAAATCTAATTTGAATAACGAAACATTTGAAGTTGCATATACTTTGAATGATTCTGACAAATTATATTTTGATAAAGAATTTCCAATAAGAAGTGTTAGATTTGAAATGATCAAAAAGGTTTTCAAAATAACAGAAATTAATATTTCTGAAATAAAAGATTTAAATATTGTTGAAAAACCTAAAAAATACACTTCAAGAGTTCAACAGAGATTAAACAAGAAAAAGGGTTACAATTCTGGTTTTGGTTTTCAAAAGAAACCAAACCATAATGGTAATTAAAAAAAGAAAGGTCTTGGTTTTATTCCACCAGAAAATTATAAAAATGAGAAAATTTCTAAAAATACAAAATTTGTTTCAGGTCCATCTGCTGAGGAAGAAAAGAAGAGCTCATTTTGGAGACAGTCAAATCAAGAATTTCTTGTTGAGAAGAAGAAAAGTGAAGCTCATCAGTGAAGAGAGACTAGAACCTGTTATAGGTGTCAGGAAGTTGGACACATCGCTTGGAATTATCCCAAAGCATCCAACACAAAACAGGGAGTTTCAGAAAAACTCAAAGAAGTAGTTGTTGATAAAACCGAACCACCAACTGAGAAATTTAAAGTGTTTAAAAATTCAACATATGAAGTTGGTGAATGTTCAAAAAGGTTTTACAGGAGAAGTGTGAAACTTGACAACCAAAAAATGGGTTGTTATGAAATCTGACGTGAAAACTGGTGATGAATCTGATTCCCCAAAATCAGAGAAGCCACATGTTGTTAAAAAGAGTGAAAACTTAGTTCCTCCAATGGATAATGAAAATTTTCCACCATTGAGGACTAAAAATTTTAAACAAAAAACTGGGAAAGTTGAGATCTCGAATCAATTTTATTCTGAAAACAATGATTTTAATGTTGAGAAAGCGTTTAATGGGAATGTAAAGAAAATTTTTGAAAGATGATCGATGGGAAGGTCAAAGGGGTAAAAGACTTTTATGCTACAAAGAAAGCAACATACATCCCAACTAAAGAGGAGTTGGTATCACCCAAGGCTGGTCAGGCTTGGGTGGACATTTTCTTTCATTGAAAAATCTGACTTGCCGGAGATCCCAAGTTTGTAATCGCGGATCAGGAATCAGCATCTTTCTTGATAAATTGATTTTGTGAAATGAATCTTAAAATTTTTAAATTTTACAGGATAAGTGTGACTTGCCGGAGCTTCCAGGTTGGTAAGTGTGAAGCAGGAATCGGCATCTTTATTGGTAAAATGATTTTGTGTAGATGTGGTATTCCTACAAGTGGTAAATCAGGGACATTAAGTTGTACTTGTTTTTCTTACAAGTGTTACAGAGGTTTGTTCTGACAAAGTGATTACTCAAGGTCATTAAGTTGAATTTGATGTAATCCATATTCAAGTGATTAAATATGGGGATCAATTCATTATAAAGAGGGAAGAAACAATGTGATAATCTTACCCTGAACCTACAAGTGGTTAAAACAAAACTTATTTTCCGGAAAAACCATTTTTATTGAAACAAACTTAAGTGTTTTGAAATCTAAATGGGAAAATAGTTTGTTGATAGGGGGAGTTTTGATTGTTTATGCCAAGTGGATGGCGATCTGAAGCGATTCGATATCAGTTTGTCAATTTTCTTGTATAGTTTGTTTTCAAATTTTTTTTTAATGTGTTTGCATTTTAGGGGGAGTAGAAATTTCAGAAAATCCAAAAACATTAGAAAATTTGAAAAATCCAAAAACATGATAAAATTCAAAATGAGTTTTGTTGTAAAAGAGGAAATGATAGTACATCAGTGGACTATCACAACATGCTAAAGAAATTGAAAGATAAAAATGTGATAAACAATCTCACTGTGGATGTGCCAGTAGGTTTTTACACATTCAGTAGATTGTATTCGAGATATAAATCTAAATTTCAAACTTGCTTATCTCGTGGGGAACATTTCTTGGATATATGGGTAACCCCCGAAATCTTGTTTGAAAGGTCCCTCTTTCTGAGATACTAAGTCTTTATACTCAAGTGATATCTGGGGTATTATCCCGGGACTTCTGAGTTTGCGGAAGCAATGGCCTAGTCCCCGTATAATATTTTCTGCTTGCTTGAAATATAGCGCCGCCCTCAGCAAAAATGATGAAACAATAAAATTGATAATCATTGCTGTTGAAGAAAAGATCCTCTAAAGGGGACACACCAAAAGCCGAGCCGTCATTCTCTGCTGAACGGAAGTTCTGACCTGAGCTCTCATGGTTTCGCATCTAACCCCTTTATAGATATCATCTGTGGTATACTCACCTGTAAGACTGAATATTGGGATCTGGATACGGGAGTATATTCAAGTAGTGGGACACGCGGATAAATTTAAGTCATTAAAACATTAATATCGTATCTCGAAACAGTTGAACTTTGTGTGAAAATTTAAGTGGACCAGTATACTGACAATCTAAGTAAATTGTTTAGAACGTAAAATGAAATGAAGCTTAATGGTGTTGGTGATTCATCTCATAATCTGATATGATCCTCTTACACAAAATCACAAAAATAGTGTCTGTAAATATTTCATTTCTGCTTTGCATTTTCATATACAAAACTCCAAAAAGAGTTTTAGTATGTTTTAGCATAATTTTTTTAAAAAAATTCAAATGGTTTTTTGACATCTGATATTGAAAAGCTGATTTTCAAAATTCTGTGTGCTGAACATGACGAACTGGTTTGGGAAATGTGTTATAAGAGAAAGTTGTTTTTACAAGTGGTCACAAATTTTCTGATTGTTTTTGAAAAGGAGAGTCTGGGTTGGTGTAAACATTTTTAATCTTAAAATTGTTATGGAATTTATTGTGTGGTAGAGAATGTGCAGGAAAGCAAGTTTTCGATAGCTGAGCATTAGAGAGCCAGGTTCCGATACCTGAGGACTCTGAATCCGAGAATAGAGCCAGAGCATGATCTTAATCCTGTGAAAGCCAGGCTACGATCCTAGTTCATCGATAGGAGGAGTCTGAAGACATTCAAGAAGAAGGATTCGTTCGTAGGGAGCATGTTAGTGATGATAGAAAGAGTAAAGCCCAAAGACTGATAAAGATTGAAGATGAGAAGACTCGACACTGAAGACTCGTCAACATCTGAGGGGGAGTCTGTTAGTGCATACATCTGTCGACTTCGTCTTGTATCGAGTCTTGTACTAAATATGTTAGATCAGGGCACATCGTTCGAGAAAATAGAAGTTTTTAGTGTTAAATAGGCTGATTCCGCTTGAACATGCTGATTCCGCTTGAAATGACAAGTGACTGTTTCAAGCGAAATCACAATTAATTGATTCCGCTTGAAATGTTTCCTATCACTTTCAAGCGGAACCCCTTGCCTTTATATAGTGTCTCGAGCGGAATCATATGTATTAGTTCTGAATTTGGATACCGAGGTGCTGCCAGTTTATCCTGTGATTGTAAACAGTGTTATGTCAATCAGAAAGTGTGTTAAAGTGATTTGCAAGCTGTTTCGTAGTTTATTTCTCTGTTTCCGCCTTTGAAATAGATAAAAACTCCTCTGATCGACTCGTTCGGGTCTGAAAACGATCCTACACTTTCTTTTTCACGAAGAGGACAGGAGCTCCCCAAGGTGAATAAGTCGGTCAGATGAATCCTTTATCAGACAACTCTTGAAGCTGTTTCGATAACTCTTGCATCTCAGACGGTGCAAGACGATAAGGTGCTTTCGCAATCGGGTTGGCATTGGGTACAAGGTCAATATGAAATTCGACTTGACGAACTGGAGGCAAACCAGGTAGTTCATCAGGAAACACCTCTGGATAATCCCGAACAATCGGAATATCCTGAATACTCTTGCTCTTTCCTTTCTCCTCGGTGACATGTGCCAGAAAAGCAACATATCCTTTTCGTAAATAACTTTGGGCTTTCGTACACGACATGAGTTTCAAACCAACAGATGGTTTCTCGCCACGATCCTCTAGGACATCACCAGACGAAAGAGGAATATGAACGATTTTGTCGAAACAAACAACCTCAACATGATGTTTGGTTAACCAATCCATCCCCACGATGATGTCGATACTCCCAAGTTGCATCGGCGTGAAGTCAATAGGAAAAAGATGGTTATCGAGGTTCAATTGACAACCACGAAGAACAGAATCGAGAACAAGAGGTTTACCAGTAGCAACGTCGACAGATAAGGGTTTCCTCAGTTTAGTTCTAGGTATCGCAAGTAAAGGCTCAAAAGATAACGAAACAAAACTCCTATCGGCACCAGAATCGAAAAGAACAGATGTAAGTTGATTGTTAACAAGGAACGTACCGTTAACAAGAAAGGTACCATTGACAACGAGGTTGTCAGCTCGAGCCTCGTTTGCATTCAGATTGAACGCTCGTCCACGAGCGGGACTTTCATTGGCATATACATTCGGATAAACAAAAGAGGTATCGAGAACATCGACAAAACACAAGGAAGGCGATCACTCGTTCGTTACCTCGAACAAACAAACGACACGCAGTGACAAATCAAAGTAAATGGGTCAATATAATGTATCGCAAAGACATGCTCGCCTATAAGTGAACACTCACCCCAAGAGTTCCCAGGTACGAGTGACTGGTCCGATACTGCGGATTTGTACGAACACTCTAGCCTTAGACAGAAAACTCAGGGTACAGGCATTCACTCTTCCAGTTTGCACGTGTTCACATTATTTAGACCCAAACTTTGACGAGATTTTGAAAACTAAGAGGGATCAAAACCTTGTAATCAATCATCCAAGGATAGATGATTAATTTTCGAAGCGGATTTGTTATTGTGTTCTCATTGTGGTTATCACCTAAGGATAGGTGACGGTATTGTTTTAAAATCTAAACGCAAGTAAACTCACGTTGGGGTCCTAGAAAGTTATAGTCCAGGTCAAAGCATTGCTAATAACCTAATTCCCTATAACCATTGGCTCTGATACCAACTCTTCTGTCACACCCCGACCGCGTCAAAACAACGAAACCACGACGGAAACGTCGGGGAGTGTTGTAACAGAATTATTGTTTAACAACCATGGATACAAATGTTTCGTTTTATTGAATTATTAAGTAATGTACATTGTCTTAAAACCAAACAAACAAGTTACATATCGTCTATCATTGTTTTTATGTCACTAAGGCTACGTCCAGATCCTAAGTGAACATGCTTCCTAGCAATCAACATCACGCAACACCACCTGAAACATATGTAAAAATAAAGTCAGCAAAGAAATGTTGGCGAGCACATAGGTTTTATGAGAGTATCGGATTCATGGCTCGTTTATATGTTGCAGTACCTCATTAGACTACAAGAGTCAAAAGTACAAACCTCGTTTTGAAAAGTGTATTGCAACATGATTAACCAACTCAAATCAAGATGGTTATGATTTATAAAATCTCGTAGCCATGATTCTTAACCCCAAAACATTTGTTTTAATAAACCAAATCGTAAAACATCTGGTAAAAACTCGTTAATAAAACTCGTATGGTTTATATCATTTCAAAAACCTCGTTTTGTGACATCGTTTCAAAATCGTTTCCCAAGTGAACTAAATAATGACACGAAATGTAATATGATAAGAGCACTTATATATAAGATGTACCAACGGCGTATCTACCATGCTTTTATCATGCTACACCCGTCCCATTATCTAATCACAACCCAAAACCAATCATTTAACCAAATCGTTTATCTCGTTTAAGTCGTTTCAAATCGTTTAACTCGTCCCAAAATCGTATTCGTTTTAATTGTGAAACTACTTTTGGTCATCTCGCTAATAACATTCAAACCTTTGTGACTCGACTATCTCGAAACTCGTATTAACAAACCACCAAAGGGTAAGTTAACAATCATCAGATTCGGTCGTTACCTACATAACCCCCACACATAACCATGGGTGTAGTTTGATAACGAGATTTATATGATCCTATGGTACCATAACCTAATACTGGTTGGCTTGATCAATGCTAATGAATGTTATTCGTTATGTAAATACGTCCAACATGTTCGTTCACATTATCGAAATCGTTATTAGTTTTAATATAAACCATTTAAATCGTTTTTGAAACCATCGTTTAAACCTCGAAATCGTTTAATACATATGAATCACCCCAAAACAATTGAAAACAGTAAAATAGAGGAACTATGTACTCACATCGAAGTGCAAAGTATCCTCAATCTAAAGAACTCAACAAGCTCAATCAAACCAAGGAAACTCAAGAAGCACCTAATAATCGAATCACTAGTAAATAAATCGACACCTAAATCGGAAGATCAGACAGAATGAGGTCTTGTAAACCAAATGAGTATTGGAACTCATGTGATATGGTATAACAAAGCCTACATTCTAAATCGGAACCTAACCTAAGTGCTTTCGTCCCGTTACGACCCATTAAGGTAGCTTATGCTACTTTAACGTGTCGTTCGCGCAAACGCGCGTTCGAGACGTCTAACTAGTCCTATGACAAGTATTATATGCCTAAACATGCTTAGTTATGTTGCATAATCAGTTAGGTGACAAATGTTTAGGTTACATATGCTTAAAATCCAATTATGCATGAAAAGCGCATTTTGGTCATTTTCCTAAGGCATATAAACTACCTATCATACAACTACTTAAACTAGGTGACCATAAGGTATAACCTCGGAAGGTTATTCCCTATGCAACTATGGTCACTAATCATGCTTGGTCGGATCCTAATGATCAACCAAACGGGTCGAGTTCGTAAGTCTAAGCGGGGGTTTAGACCGCTTGACTTACGACTCTAGACAAGCACTAAACTAAAAGTGACGAGCTAAACATGTTGGAACATGTTTAACTAAGTTAGAAAACAGGTTTTGATATCAAAACAAAGAGTTTTGATACCCAAGAGTAGTTTGGTTGCAAAATACGCATAAATGCGCATTTTGACCGAAACTACGACTCGTCACTACGCCTAGTTAACGTGGTAATCAGTAGGTATAGTCACTAGAGACTATAACCATCGTGATTATGCTCACGTTGCAAAGTTCAAACGAACTTCGTGTTGACCAACTCATGGTTAAAGCAGAAAGTCAAACACTGTTTGACTTTCACGCTCGAAAAAGCAATAAAAGAATGAAAGAAGCTTACAAAGGGTCCAAGCTAGGAGGAACTTGATCTTAAAATCTCAGGTATGAAGTATTGTAACCTCAACTTAGAGAAATCAGATCAAGGGTGAGTAGAAATGGAAGGAGGGCATGGCTTTATATAGTTTTCGGTTCACCGTTAAGATCATTCCTTGCTAAAGAGGGAAAGATCTTGGCCATACGTGTGGGCTCATGGTATTAGAATACAAGGGGGACATGTTAAACCATCAAAATGAGCAGATGGTATCCCAAAACAACCATTAAAACCATCAAAAACAAGCCCAAAGTCCAAATTCAATGTTTCTGACCTGTAAGTCTTACGCTGGCCGCGTAAGAATAGGCTTGGGCTTACGCCCCAGGCCTAAGAACTTTGACAGATTTGCAGTTTTAGCCCCTGCATGCCAAAAACTTGGTTTTCGATGCATTTTTGACACGTTTAAGCCCCGTTAACCCCATTTCAAGACTCTAAAATGAAGTTAAAGTATACGGAACTTAAAATATGCTCAAAAACATCTCGGATGTCGGTTCGTTTGGTCGAACGGTTGCGTTGTTCGGTTAATTACGACGGAAGTCGTAATGAATGCAAAAACGATCCAAATTAAGCGACGAATGGAATTTTATCATCCCAATCATTAAAATAAAATATTTTAATGATTACATAAATTTTTGGGTGTCCGGATATATTCAGAACGTAAGATATGCACGTAAATGCAAACTTATGCACTTTTTGACGCTTTTAGTCCCTATTGATCAAATAATTTATTTTAGCATACCGAACCCCTCAAAGCCTATTTGATATTGCAACTGCGCTAAAAAGGGCACATCATTGTAAGCTATGTAAAGGAAATTTAGGGTATGTTTAACTTATGATCAAGTTCCGAAATGTTCGTTACCATACAAATCGGTATAGTTTCACAATTTGACATAAATAGTCCCTGCGATCGAACAAACTTGTTTTCGACACACCAAACCATCCAAAACTTATTTCTAAGTCATGTGAAGGTTATTTAAGGTATGTTAAGCCTATGCCACTATTCCGGAGTGTTTGTCGCGATAAACTGACTGCGTTTACGCACCAGTTTGTGTATAACCTTCTAGAAAGCGATTTAAAGCTTGAAATCAGAATCGAATCAAATCGTAAAATCACCAAACATAAATAAACACATAATAACACCAAAACACATTGTTTTATTAATAATTAACATTTTTTTACATTGTACATCGATTACAGAGCACAGTTGTCACACCGCTTTTCCCAATATTGTTGGTTTTTAAGATTTTTGGTGTTAACCAAATTCAATATTTAATGGCGTTTAATGGTTTCATCTTATTAACATTTTGGCGTTTATGGCGTTTATTCAAATCGTATGCCATTGCAACACAGGGGTCAGGAAATCTATTTGAATGGTGTTTTTCAAGGCGTTTTAAACAAGTTGGCCCATTGTTCTATTATTTCTTATAAACATTTTGGCGTTTTGGTTATCTTGGCATTTTACAATTGTTGGAATATATTTCAGCCCCAGTAGAAAAAAAATACAAGCGAAGAAAATAAATTAAAAATTCTAACCGGATCTCTCTTCACAATATTTCACCACCATCAGTCTCTTTGTTCTTTAATAGTACAAGAACTGACACCAAAATACGACGTTTTATGTAAAACTTAACAAACCCATCGGTTTGAGTTTTTTGCCTGCTCGTCTGTTGAAGTTGCTTTTTTGTGGATGTTTGGGGACATAGATCTATGACATGTGGGTGTGTTTTTCGCTTTTTCTTCATGTTGATCTTCATCTTTATCATCATCCCACTCTTCAATGTCATTGATCTCTTGTCCTCATCCAAGCCTTCTTCAAGAACAAAAAATACAAAATGCCATATGACTGGTATTAGTATTTTTTTTTTTCTTGAATTTTTGTCCATCTCATGCAGCAAAATCTTTTTGAGTTACTCACCTCTGCTAACAATTCATTCAGTGAAACTTGATGAATAACAATACTGAATATCCAAGAAAGCATATTAGCCATCTTTGATTTTTTTGGCGTTTTACATTGAGTGGTATTTAGTAGTATTGGCGTTTGTTTAGTTATTATTATTTTTTTTTTTTTTGGTTTGATCAAAAGGAAGTTGCTAAGATGTATCATTTTATAGGATCTCTTTTTGGCGCCTAAGTTAGGCGGTGCGTTATTATAATAAAGTATTCGTCTTTTCAGTTACTGTTTGTAATTATTGTTTTTGACAGGCTTTATCTCTGAAGTTTGTAACACGTCCCATCTTTCAAGTTTGGCGTTTTAGATTCTAATATAATAAATTTTCCCTATATTTCAGTTTTTCTGATTTGAAGTTACTGTTTCTAGTTACATTTTAAAGTTTGTTTTTTATTTTTTTAGGTTTTTATATTACTTTTTCAATCTAATTTTGTTATAGTTTTGGAGTTTTGGGGGGGGGGGGGGGGGGGGGCGTTTAACGGGATGATATCGTTTAAACAAGCCTTTTGGCTATTTTGGCATTTTTATTATATATGGCGTTTTTATTATACAACAATCAACTCAAAAGGAAAATAAAAAAAAAGAATACATAAAAAAAAGTTTTTTATAATACTTGTCCAAATTAATTTTATGATGTTTTGATAAATGCCAAAGGTGTAAGACATTTGCCTTTTGGGTGTTTTATTAGATATGACGTTGTTAATTAAAAAGAAAATTAAACAAAAAAAATATTTGATCTTCACTGTCACCAGTCTGTTTCTTCTTTTGAAGCATCTTCACTGGCTGTTTCGACTTTCGTATGAAATCAGCCTCTTTTTCTATAATTTTTGTCCATCTCATGCAGCAAAATGTTATTGAGTTTACACTCTTTCAGCCAAAATGTTATCTTTTTTGGCGTTTTACCGAGAAAAAGAAACGTCACAAAATAAACCATCTTGAAACTATAAATTTGATCATGCTAAAATCAATAAAGTGTTGCTGTATGGTGTTGGATAACATTGTTAATCCTCAGTTAAGAAAGATAACTGACAATGTTGTCCATACCATACAGCTACATTTTATTGACAGCAATATATTTGATTTTTGGGTTTTCTGGCGTTTATCAGTCAAATGGTATATATTAAATTTGGCGTTTGGGGTTTTTGTTTGTGTTTTTTAATTGAAGGTCTGAGTTGTATATATAGGATTTTTTTGGCAGTTTTTTAGGCAGGATTTTACTATAATTAAGTTTGGTGTTTTATATCTAATGGCGTTTTTTAGCAGAATGCTGTGTGATTTTTGTTTTGGCGTTTTATTTTCATGAGATGGCGTTTTGTTTGGAGTAGTTAAAAGACGCTTTTACCCTTATTGAAGCGCGTCCACGTAATAAAATTAATATTATTTATGAAAATGCCACCGCGCCAATCTAGTCCATAGATTGTTTTGATCGGATGATTGATAAGCGTTCTCACCGTTCTCACACTTTCTACCGTTTTCTCTAAATCCCGACCCTATATATATATATACCTATATATATGGATGAGGATCATGAGTGAACAACATCCCTATTTGTGAACCTTGTGAACCAATCTCAGCCATTCGTTTTATTACTTGAGAGTGAGGGCAAGATTGTAAATATACAATTTATTTTTTTATGTTAAATTAGTTTCCATAAATCATTGGCAGTTACAATTCCTATTTCTTAGGAGATTTAATTAGATCTTCTTTGAGTATATTCAATTTCTATCGTATTTTATTCATACAATTTCAAAATCAATCGTTGCGTATAATCAAATCACGACGTCGATCATGGAGGCTGATCATAGTAGCAATTTTAATAGTCAAGACCCAATACAACCAGAGGACTTGAATCCAGTTTTTTACACAACCATGAATCGTCTAGGTTTAGTATTTTTATTTGGTTTTGTTCGACAGTCTACGTAATCATCCAGGTTTTATTTTCATCCGTTTCTGTATTTCAATAGTCCAGATCTTTGTGACCAGTTTCCGGTTCATGGCATTCAACGATTTTCATTTGTTTTTGTTTGATTTATGTTTTGATTGTTAACGTGTATTCAGTTTTTATACCATTCATTCATGAATGAGATTTAGGATGACTTGTTTACAGATTTACTGGAGTAAATGAATTTTTAAGGTTAAGACAACAGTTTCATGTACTCACATGTACTGATCGTTCCTGAGTTTTTTTAGGATGAATTGTTCAGAGATGTATTTTATTAACGGAGTAAATATGATATCGGTGAGATATGGGTAATTTGATTTGATGTATTTGTTCACAGATGTATTTTGATTAACGGATGTATTTGATCGTTCCTGATTTTTTTTAGATTGAATTGTTCACAGATGTACTTGATTAACTGAGTTTTAAGAATGACTTGTTCACAGATGAATTTTTAAGGTTAAGACAACTGATGCATGTACACATATATACTCATCGTTCCTAATTTTTTTAGAATGACTTGTTCACAGATGTATTTTATTAACGGAGTATTTTTTATGTTAAGTTAACAGTCGCATGTACACATATGTACTGATCATTTCCTGAGTATTTTAGAATGACTTGTTTCACACATGTATTGGATTAACTGATTAATTTATGTTAAGCTAACAGTTGCAAGTACACATATGTTCTGGACATTCCTGTAACTTCATATCTTACTGAAAGCATGTAATTTTTTTTTTGTTGCCAGATTTTTTTGTATGATACACTAATTTGTATAAGTAAATTCTTCAACTTTAGTTACTTTTACTTGCTTGTTCTATTAATGATCAGAGTCAGTTGCTAGCAACGTATACGAAACACCTAACTGCAATAGGTATTGGACGCCATTTGTTACGCCCGGTTTCAAACCCTTTTTCAATGCGAGATTTAGTTCGATGGAAGCTGCAATTGCAAAAATTATTGCCCACACTGAACCGGACGAGATCTCGTGCATGACACCAAAGAAAATACGGAACAAGGGTTGTGGGAAGCACAAAAGACCGATTGGTCCACGTGAAAAAGCAATAAAAGTTGTCAAGAAGCCACGAAGGAAATGTAATTATTGTGGAAAACAGAAAACACGATAAAAGGAATTGCCCTTTAAAAAAAGGGAAGCCAACTAAGGATGACTCATCTACAGACGATGACGATGAGGAAGACGAAGATGAGGAAGATATGGAGATAGAATCGGACGAATCGGATAGAGACGACAATGCCAGCGATTATTAGTATATTCATCCAAAGAAACTACCTTTTTAAGCTTCTTTTTCGTTAACTAGGACGATCTTAAACACTTACATTGGTGATTGTTTTACATTATTTTCTACTGTTTATGCTTTTTCTAACTACATATGTAACAACTCCTATTATTCAGTGTTTTTACGAATAAATACCATGTGAAGTTAAAGCAACAGACTTCATTTGATACATAAGTGTTTTAGATAAACAGTAGTTTCATAACCAAGGATACGGTTACTTAACCAATGACTTACACCAGTGTACACAGGTTACTATATATAAGTACTTACACAAAAATACACTAGTGTTTTACATATGTTACATATATGATCTTAACTCGTATACAGTTGTTACACACATGTACACCAGCAACCCTTATGTCTAGTTATCATCAAACTAACTGTACAAACTACATCTGCAAGCCCCATAACGTACATGTGTGTATATTTATACACCAACCTCCAAAACTTAAGGTGCCAGAAATCAGTTTTCATTACGCCTACATATACAGTAATGGTTTACATATCTTACATATATGTACTTAATGATTATACAGCTGTGTTTAGATCATACATTATTTGTTATGAAGTATATACGCATTGTCAATCTCCGAACAACGGATTAAACAAAAAAACACCATGCCCATACACAAACAACTGACAACATCCTAAACTTTTTCAGTGCAAACGTAAAAGAAATTCAGTTTCACTTCCAAGTTCCTTCAAACAACTGGCAACATCCTAAACTTTTTCGACCTGAAACCCTTGGGCAATATTCCATGCGACGGCTTCACCCATTACTTCACCGCGCCGCTTATTCCATGCTAAACTTTTTTGTTTAGCACCCACTTTTGCTCCTTGCGTTCCAGAATCTTTCTCATCTATTTTAACGTCCTGCTTCTCGATACCTGTTTCAAAATAAGAAACTTAGACCACAATAACATAGGGACACAAAAAAAGTGCTATTATATACACATATGTACATACCATACTATACCCCTTTACCTTAAATTCGTTTTTCCTTTATATTATCAGTGAATACTGTTTTTAATCTATATCCCTCATACAATACACTAATGTACATATTTGACAGCTATTACTCTAATGTACTCATCCCTTTCTATATCCCTCATACAATACATACAATACACTGATGTACATACAGACAACTGGTGTACACATTAAGAACATGAAAATACACTTGTGCATTTAATTATTTTTCACTCACGTGTTAAACAAGATGACTATAACTAATGAACATACAATACACAAGTGTACTACTTTGACTGGAATTGATCATTACAAAATCTTTTCATATCACCGTATTTCCAGCACCGCCTATCACCGTCGGACCTCCGATTCCCAAATCACATTCCGACGGCACAAGGTGCTCATGACAACGACTGAAAACTCAACCAAAACACAATATCATACCATCATCCTTTGATTAAACATCTAACAGAACTACATATTCAGTCCATACCCTCCGATTGAAAAAACCCTAACGTCCCGACTCTCTAAAATCAACAAAATTAACTCTGAGATACATCAAGAATCAATGTAGTGAACAAGAACTTACAGTCATTAATCTTTACTTCCATACCGTCACCGGAATCCTTCACCGTCGCCATCTTCTAACTCACCGTATGGGGTTGTGTATTCTTCTGGGTTTAATCTGATCACTATATTCAAGGAGAGTTTGTTTGGATTTTAAAAGATGGAAATGATTACGGGAAGAAAAGATTTCTGCAAATCTTTTCTCAAAAACGGTTCCATGCTCCTATAATTAAGAATGGTGTAGTTTTACAATACTACCCCTAGAAATTAATTATACCAATTATATTATAATAAACAATAACTAAATTGTAATTAATATTAAATGTCAAGATCTATCAAATCAATGGACAAGATCTGTTCACTTTGTTCACAACTTACCCCTTGTTCACTCTAGAACCCCACCCTATATATATAATATATATATATATGTGTGTGTGTGTATATGTGTATACTTCTCGAGAATATGTTAAATAAAACTATAAAATTTATATATTTTATGAATAGAAGTATTACAGAATAATTCAATTTGTTAGACAAAAATCTTGAACTTGTCACATTCTATAGCTATTAAATTTCTAATAGGGCGATTTTGGCCAAATATGATGTTGGTGTCTGATGTGGTGTTGGTTGTTTTTTTTGAGGTTGGGTCGAACGGGATGGGTGGGGTAGGGGTGTTCAAGGTTTGGTTTCAAACCATGAAATCGTTCAATTCAGTCATCAGTTGAGTTGATTTCACCGTAGTTTTTTACTTAACTTTCTGTCGATCGTTTTCATTTTTCTAAACTGTAGCAAACGGTTTGGTTTACGGTTTATACCGAAATATAAATATAAAATAAAAGATAGTAACAATACAGTCTTACTTTATTTACTTTGTTTTTATATATTTTTAATTCCTTGCCTTGCTCTAAGTTATCATTACATATTTAATTGGATGTTACATTATTTTGACAAATGATGTATGTGATTGTGACGTTATATATTTAATTAGATTAGGTTTTAGTGGATCAGATCAATTTCGCAGAGATTTTTTAGTCAAATTTATATTACCATGTGTGACACGAGTTTTGAATTTTTAATGTATGATCTTTCCAGGTAAGATTTGTATTTTTTTAATGCAACTATGAACAATCTATAGGAACATGGGTGTTTAATTAAAATGTATCCAATTACTATATTTATGTTTATTAATAATTAGTGGTTTTGAAACCGGCGTGCTACGTCAAAATTCCTCGCGCTATTGGTAGGGGCGTATCCATCTATTGTTTAAAGAGGACGGGTACACCTCTTGAAAAAAAAATAGTGTTAAATTGAGTAAATTCTCAGTAAAATCTAGACTGCACTCTTTGAAAATATTTATCTGCACCTCTTGGAAATTTTCGACCGCCCCCTTAGGAAAAAAAATCTTATAGATTTATAAAAAAATATGTAAACACTTAATTTTTTTAAATACAATCTAATTAACTTTTCACTTAACTAATTAACTTTCACTTAACCAATTAACTTTCTCTTAACCTTTAGTACAATAAACACTCGATAACCCAAGCCTGACCCAATCTAATAATCAATTTGAACTAAAATATAATAACCCAATCCACCGCCATTTCCACTTCTCTCGTCTCGTTCTTTGTTTTGTGATCCCAGACCCAAGACACCAACAACAACACACAACAGGTCTTTTTCTTCAGGCAGCATCAACTTCGGATTTCGTCCGAGAGTATTAAGTTCCGGTCACCAAACTCACGAAAACAGCATCTTCATCACTCTTTCCGGGTATGGTTTGATTATTTTGTTGTTTTATTTTGATTTTAGGAGAAGTAAAATTGTTAAAAAAAGTTTGAAATTTTAGTTGTTTTGTTGTTTTTTGAAACTTTAGTTGGCCGATTTTGTTGTTTTAGTTAAAGTTTAGTGTGTTTAAATGATTAGTTACAAGGAATCAACAATTAAAACTAGAGCTTAATTTTAAAGTTGAAAATTAAGAAGTTTGGTTTTGATTGTTTAAGTGTTTAATGTTGAAAAATAGTTGTATATGTTATATAAAGAAAGACTTGCTTAGAGCATTAACATTAAAAGCTCTATTCTACATAATATAGAGAAAATAATAGAGGAAACAATAAAAACACCACCACATTGGAATCTCAATAATAGAGAAAAATATATAGAAAGTAAAGTATAGCTCTGTATTTAAAGGTTTATATTCAACCCTCTATATTTCTATTGTGATTGTGTAGGAAAGAGAAAAAATAATAAAATAATTGTTTGTGGGTAAGAAATACATAGAGAGAGAGTTGGATGTTAGATGTTTTTAAAAAATTAACAAACTTTAGAAAAATGTGTACTTTTATATAGGGCTGTAAACAAACCAAACGAACACGGACAAGGCATTGTTCATGTTCGTTCGTTAAGGAAATAAATGTGTTCACGAATGGTTCATGAACACTTACCAAACGAGATTTTATGTTCGTGTTCGTTCATTAAGGAATGAGCGTGTTCGCTAACGGTTCACGAACACAAACGAACACAAATAAATTTGGTGAACGTGACGAAGGATAAATATAGATGGCCCAGAGAGTAGTACTCGAACTTGAATCCCTTATTGTGGAACGGAGGTCGATCGTATTCGCCAATGTAAATAATGAGAAATGAAAGGGAAATGATGTATAAATAAGGTGAAAGTGGGTTTCCTAGTTTAATTGTTAGGATAATAAAATAAATAAAAGTTTAATAATATAAAAAGTACAAATAAAATATAAGAAAGTACAAAGATCTTCAATTAAAACACAAACATACGAACATAAACGAACGCAAATCAACGAATGTTCATGAACACATTCACAAACACCTTACCGAAGGTTCACGAACACAATCGAACAAACGAGACCTCTGTTCATGTTCGTTCATTTAACAAATCGAACGAAATTTCTTGTTTATAGTCGTTCATTTATTAAACGAACGAACATAAACGAACTTCCCACCGAACGGTTCACGAACTATTCGCTGAACGTTCGTTTCATTTACAGCCCTACTTTTATATAGATGAAGATGAAGCCTCCAATGTGAATGGTCTTAGAAAAGTAGATCTAGATGATGTTATGGATAGATCTAAAAAAATGAAAACCCGTAGGACGACATTTTAAATATGTTTATAATGACGTTTGATGTGTTTTTGATGATTATATAAATTTCTGCTTGATGTTATTTTGTTTTACATGATCCGGCCATATATGAACTGAATTTTTTTATATACCTAGGGGTCTAAAATCTTTAATAATACTTCACACCACCATGAAAAAATTCTTGGATCCGCCATTAGCTCGGGTTAGAACAATACAAAATAACTATGAGAATTTAATCAAACGAATTCAAATCACATCTATAAGCTATAAGAATGTAGTGTGTTCGATTCTTCACCGTGTGTCTCGTCAACCATATCGTCATGCTTAATCACCTGACTCAATATCATCACATTATATGCCAATACGTCAAATCAAGCTAAATATCTTTCTATGAGATATAAAAAAAACAAACTTGGCTAGTTGATACGCAAAACTAATCTAATATAGGTAAATGTAGAAACGTCACCTGAGATACGTCCCTTGGATGGGTGATCAGACAGAGAGTGGTCCGATCTTTGATCTACAAAACAGAACACTATTAGGACACACTACAGGCAAGGGGTTATTCTTGTAACCACCATCCGATGTGAGAATAAGTATTTCTATGTGAAAGTAAAATATTTTTGAGAGAGAATTGTATATCCTTACCTTGCGATTGCATCTTCTATTTATACTTATTAATGAATTAGGGTTTCCTATTAAATCGGAGCATTGGTTATGCAACATCTCCTACTTTCTTGGAGATCATGTGAATCTTTTATTTGCATGACAATATTGAGATATTATTGTTATTAATATCTTTATTTAATGATGGTTTACCCGACCTGGAATGATCGGGCCGGTACATTCCTCCGCATGTCCCCCCAGTCCGATGCTACGGAAACTTGGCATGGGGTCAGACTTAAGACAATAATGAACCACCCAAAAAATAGGAAATAAAAAATAAAAACAGAAAAAATCATTGTCAAAGTACACTGGGAAATCAATTGGCGGCGCTAGCTGTCATATGACAGGACCTTCTAATGAGTACCTATGAGTACACATGTACGTTTGGGCTCCAATTTTTGAAATTTGAAAAAGTGGACAGGATAGTATAAATAGGGGTATAGGCCTACAATAGGAGAACATTTCCTCCAAAAATTCCAACCGTCATTTTTATGCCCTTGTTTTTCCGATGGCACCAAAAGTATTCGAACAATCTCCACGTGACGATGCCCTGTACTTCAAATGGAACAAGGCATCGTTCAATTCTTTGCTGCAAACCTATTGTATTAGGATGGAGTGGCACCCTGTTATGCCATCGGAGAAAGACGCTGCCTTTCCCCTGTGAAATGGCCAAATTATGCTTTTTGCCTATTTCTTCAAGTTCTGCAACTTCCGTCTTCCCATCACCAAATTCTGCAAGGAAATGCTCGATGAGTATGCCTTGCATATATCATAGATGCATTCGCTTGGCCATGCTAAACTTCGCCACTTTAAATACGCCTCCCTAAGTTTGGAGTTTCTACTAGAAAAAGTGATATTCCGTGCTTTTTACACCCTAGCTTGGAAAGCGCCGCTTTTTACTTTCGGTCGCCTGAGCACCGACGAGTTATGTCTGTGATTAGTTCCCTCGAGCTCTCGAGATAAAGACTGGAAGCGAAAATTCTTCTTTATTAATGCTGATGTCATCCCTGGGGGAATGCATTGGAAGACGATGGCGTCGAAAGAAAAAGTGAAAGATGTTGGCCTGGCCAAGGCGGAGTACTAAGAAAACGCGTTGTTCAAAGCCTTAACCACTCACTCATCGGAGTGCACGGTTATTCCTGAAGGGTGCACTGGTGTTGGTTGGGATGAGCCTATGTTAGCCTAACATCCAAACCTACCCAAATTTCAAGACCGCTGATGGAGGTAAGCTCTCTAAACGCTATGAGTTTCCCCTTATTCCAACTAATGTGGATTTTTTGTACCCGGAGAAATCTCCATCTATCTTGACCGCGGACCGTCCCCTTCAGCCTGGAGAAGAAAACATCCTGCTGATGCACACATGGAATTTCTTGGCTTCAGGTCCTCATCTCGATGTTGTTATCCGGGGTTTTCCCGCTATTGGAACAACAGGTAAGAGTGGGACAACTGTGATTGCCCCTAGAATGAAAATTCGCCTCTAAAAGACTAGAGAAGAAAGTAGTACCAAAAGTCAATCCTCTAAGGGCGTCCAAGAACCTATAACCGCCATCCCAATGCCACCAGTTACTACAAGGGTAGCCGATATGCTGGTTTTAGGTCCTGTGGTGACCTTAGAAGTAGCAGTTCCGGGGCCACCCTTGAAAAGGACAAAAACCATCCCTTTGCTAGCCCAATTCTATGCCAAAAGGCACGCCGTGCTAGCGGGTCTTGGTGAGCAGTTTAAGTTTTCCTACCTTTGCCTTTTATCCTCCTTGCACCTTGTTTTGATATCGTTTTTGCAGGTCCTATTCCTAGAGTGTCGCCGGATACCGCAGTTGTTCCCTCTCTCTCTGGCTCCCCCGGAAGTGGTAAAGCAACTACAACTGTTGCTATTGAAATGTTTGTTACTGAAACAAGTGGGATTGCGGATATGCCTGATGTTGTATCTGTGGTTAAGAGGCTTGCAAAGATAAAACTGATGTTGTATCAGGGGTTAAGAGGCTTACGAAGATAAAACGTCGCTAGATCCAGGACAACCGGGAGCTTCATCAAGCACGCCAGGCTGTTCAACAAATGATGGATGAACTACATCGACGAGATAGTTTACTGTACGCCGCCCGCGTCAGGGAATCTCGCCTGATAGCAGAGAAACAAAAGGTTGAGGAGGACCTGAAATGGGTAACTTCGAATCTTGCCGAGGAGCGTGTAATATGGGCTCGCGATTATCAAGAAAAGGAGTAAATGATATCCCATTCATTGAAAATACAAAAGGATCTGGAGAGAAAGGCGGTGGCAGAAGCACAAAGGTTTGTGCTCTGACTTCCCAAATACAGCGTCTTCGTATTGACATTGAGTTTGTGTCGCATGTGCAGAAACGGCATACTGCCTTGATAGTAGAAATGGAGGATACCCAAGCGCGGTATGAGCATGCTCGTCAGAAGTGTGACGAGCTCATGGTCTAGAGGACTCGTGTGCAGCATGACCTTGACGCAGAGAAATCCCGCCATACTGAAGTTGAAAGCGTTACCAATCAGGCCTTAGCCGAAGTAAGTGAACTTACAACATAACTTGGCAAGCTGAAAGATGAGAGAAAATGGTGGGGCTCTCACGGCGTGATATCCTGCTTCGAGTACCTTAGGAGATCTCCTCATTTTAGTGGCATGCTGGATGATCTGGTGACTGCAGCGTATAAAACTGGACGTCATGATAGTATGAACGTTGCGTATCTGGGATGCAACTGCCAGGAACTGTTGATTGAAGAGTTCCGGGCGATGAACGCTGCAACGTCAAACCGTATGGTGGATACTCTATCTGCTGTGGCCAACGATCTGCTCCCAGAGTTCCAACAAATCCTGGATGCCACGGGAAACAAGGACCTGGAAGTATTACGCCACCTACTTGATGCTTCAACTTCCAGTGCCGCTAGTATTAATTAATATCTGAGGCACGTGTCGCCTTATTGACAATTTCGAACAATATGTATTAAGACTATTATTTCTTTTCCTTTTTTTGTTTAAACATTACATTCTGACGTAAGCATCAGGCCTTGTTTAATGATTTGTCATGATTGCTCTGGTTTCGCCACCTGACATGGGGGCGATGTGACTGTTTGGCATCCATCTGATTAATTACACTTAGTGCTATTTAATTATGATCATGCATGCACCTGTTAACCATTTGAAAACCATGAGTAAAATTGATCCTTGTCGTCGTGTGTCTGAGGTGCTAGAGACCTGTGAGGCTGCTGAGGCCTTACTCTGCTTGCAAAAGACGCCCGAATGCCCGAGTGTATCATCTCCCAGACGATTGCCCCCAACTAGGGGTAGCATAGGTGAACCGTCATTAGAGCATGGTGGGCTACTACCTAGCATGCATGGATTATATTCTCCTCCCCCAAAAGGTCCTCAAGGGAAACATTGTGTTGCAATGAAAAAACCTGTTGGAGATGCTGACTCGTCGCTTTGGCCTCTCCTATGTCCGTCATCGAAGGAGTTGCCCCATAGTGACTGGAGCATCCCTTTTTTCCGAACACGAGGGAGTTGATGTGGTGCACGTAGCTGTGCTGGAAAATGGTTTGTCTCTTTTTCCATGCTTAGTTATTTTGAACACCGGCATACTCCATATTCCTACAGAAGTGATGGAGATGCTGTTAAGTGTAGATTAGCAGATTTGTTAGAAAATTAGCTTTTTTATTGTTCTTAACTGTATAGGAATGGGATAAGTACTTGGTTTTTGGACTATGACGAAAACGTATGAGTTTCATGTAAATCGAATAGTAGATAGTTAATGTCCTGTTACCAAGGCACCCGTCTATTAGCGCTATAAGTTGTTACAGATTTTTGGTCGAAACGACGTGTTTGTGTAAGTCATTGTTTTGACGCTAATATGTTGTATACCCCTTGTTACTTAATATTGAAAGTAAATGTTTTAATTGTATTGTGCATAAATGTTGATGATTGTAATCAAAAGATCGAAATTTTATTGCAAATGAACGAAGACATATAGTAAAGAGTGATCAAAAGATCAAAATTTTATTACAAATGAATAAAGCCATATAGTAAAGAGAAAAAATAAAATACTTCTCCCCGCTGTTAGGAGCGAGTATCACATATTACATCTCTTGAGTTGAGCGACATTAAAAGGGCGCGAGATAGGGGTTCCATCTAAGTGTTCCAGCATATGTGCTCCCTTTCTAAGGACTTTGCTACCCCTGCAAGCTCCTTCCCAGGTGAGGCCTAATTTGCCTGTGCTTTCTGCCATGCTGGCTTCGTTGTCCCTTAAAATGTAATCACATATCTAGAACTCAAATGAGACGCCCTTTTGTTGGAGTAGTTAGCCATAGCCTGTTTGTATCTTGCTTCGCTGATGGCAACCGCTTCACGCCATTCTTCCAACAAGTCCAGGTTTTCTCGAAGGCGCTGGTCATTGTCATCCTATGTGGTGAGTCGTCTTAGGGACGGAAGCCCAACCTTCATTGGAATCATTGCTTCTGTGTTGTACGTTAGACTAAACGGTGTCTCCTTGTTACCAGGCTATGGCGTAGTTCGATGGGGCCAAAGGACTGTTGGCAATTCGTCCATCCAACATCTGCCTTCTCGATCAAGGCGTTTCTTGATTCCATCTAATAGACTCCTGTTGGCTCTTTCTACTTGGCTGTTTCCCTGAGGATGAGCCACTGAGGTGAAAATTTGTTGTATGTCAAGCTCTTTACACCAATCCTGGATTGTCTTGTCAGCAACCTGTGTTCCATTGTCGCTAACTAGGTACAATGGTAAACCAAAACGACAAACTATATGTTCCTATAAGAACTTCTTGACATTGTCCGCCACAATTTTTACCAAAGGTTTAGCCTCGATCCACTTAGTGAAGTAATCAATTGCGCGAATGAGGAATTTGACTTTTCCCTGAGTGAAGAAATAGTGGTTAACCGAGTGGTTAGTCCACGGGTCAAGTCTCGTTAGATAGGGTTATGCCCTTCTTTCCTTGATCGATGGCTGGATGATCCTGTAAACTGTCACCTGCGTAATGAAACTCGTGACTCGCAACAAGGAGAATGAGGTGTGGGTTGATCATTGTTACCACCCTCCGGCGTGAGAATCAGTATTTGCTTAGGAAGCAAGATAAGTGATTAAGTAGTAAGTGTGAGTGAACAGATTAGCATTACCTCTACCTGGTTTGAAGTTTGGTATTTATAGTCGAAGAGCGAAGGAGGGAGGACAATGGGCCGTGTGATGTGCCTTGGGCATGACTGAAAACATGTAGCTTATCCACTGGTCTGGCAGGTGTGTAGAAGTGTCAGACGCACGGTGGAGATGTTGCCACGTGTCCAGTAGTGTCAGGCGCACGAAGGAGCGGCCACCACGTGGCCTGTTAGCCTAGGATGTTAGCCTATTCATCAGCCATATGCAAGTGGAAGCTCTACTTGTGGACCAGGTAACCGCGCACGGTTAGTTGATCGGTTTTGTCAGTGTCAGGGTGTGCCACTTCCTAATTGGTCACATAAGTCAAAGTGACGGTTGTCACACCCTGGCTTTCGTGGAAGCGTGGGTTTATTTGGTGTGACTTCTTAATACCATAGCAACAATCACAACATGCTATATGATAAAAACATATGATGTTCATCCATTAAAATAGTTTAGAAATATGCATAACAACAATTGTCTTAACACATCAACCACAAAAGAAACGTTACAAAACATGACTTGTTCAAAAAGAGTTCATAAGACTCGACGAAAAGCTAACAATGACACAAGGATTTGAGACATGCAACTCGTCCAGGAAAGAGTTACACTTCACAAACCTACGACTCCGGATGACATCCTTATTAAGTACGCAGCTAATCATGCATCACTTGCCAGATCCAAATTAATTCCCTGAAATACATGTAGTTTAAAAAGTCAACAAAAAGTTGAGCGAGTTCATGTGTAAGTCTGTGTGTATAAACCGTTTAATATGTCTGTAAGTAAAATTTGTCCCTGGTATGTAGCAATAAGGAAAAATGATCACCATTGGGTTGCAAATCCAATAGTATATGTGAATGATGTAGGAAGACTCAAACCTAGCAAATTTGTCTCCGGTATGAAGACATAGTCACCACTATGGGCCCCCGGCCTCATGGGTGTGGGCTCGCTACACCCAAATAGATCTATCACTCATGTCCCGTGGTCCTACTATGAGGATTAATGGCCTTAAGTGTCATGCCCACCACTCACTTGATCGCGTAATAAAAACCCCTCCTTAAGCTAATCATACCAATTATAAAATGTCTGAAATAATTTGTAAACATGTATTCCACCCCCGAAGTATAAAACCGAAAATAGTAAAGGAATAGGGGGTCATGAACTCACCGTAGTGCGTCTTGACTCGAATCTTAACTCTTTCCGCTACACGACAACCTACAACGTACTAATGTCTATTAGACGAACGGGCCGTGCCTTAGCTTAGAGTTTAGTGTTTTGATTTGCGTTACTTAGGTATTATTTTGTTAAAATAATAATTATTATTTTAACTTAACTATTGTCTTTAGAAAAATAGTTAGACAACTATTTTGTATCTACTTTTCTCGAATATTTTACTAAGTGTTCGGATTCTCGGAAAATTTCGGCAGAGTCTCCTTTGTAAATAGAGGTGTCCATGCTTAAATAACATATCATTTTCTTTTACATATATCCAATAGTTCATTTTTTAATAACCAAACCGACATATAGACATACAAAACGTTACATACTTTATTTCAGCTTCATTACTCAAAACCGGACTGTTTTCGAGGATTTTCATAAAATAGTTACCCTTTTCTAAAAATTACCAAATTTTTACAGAATGTCACATATGTTCCAAAATTTATTGTGTAAAAATAACAAAGTCCAGTTCGTTACCAATATTTTATAGAAAATCATTTTCTCGACTGCAATCAGATTTGTTACTTTCTGATTGCAGTTTACGGAAATATTCACTAAAAATTAACCGTAAGTCCGTTTGACGAAATTCCAGTTGGAGGGTCGTCCTGACAACGGTGTCCATCTACTGTAAAAATTCCATGAGTCGGTTTTACTCAGGTTTTAGGTCATGACTTCGAAAACAACACACTTTTTCTGCAGTAAAAATGCAGCTTGAGCTGCTGTCCAAAAATAGTATTTTAAAAATAGTAAACGGTCTCGAAAAATTACAATTCCAATTCCATTTGTTTAGTTATTCCAAAATACACATTTTAGGCTTCAAAAAATCCGTTTTTCGATTTAAAATGATCCCGTTACAGCCTGTTGAAGTTGGCTGGAAATCCAACTCAGCAAGCTGTTTACATTGTAGAAGTGACTAAAAACGCGTAAACAAGGACCCTAACCATGGTTCATTGATGAACAAATGTTAAAACTTCAATCATGCTTTAAAAAACCTTAAACTATCCAGATTTCAACCTCACACAACCTTTTTATATATGGTTTTTATGCAGAAAGTTAAGTTCACATTTTAGAGTTTTAGCTTTTGGGTGACATGAACATTCAAACAAAACATAACAAGAATCAAGGTGGAACAAGAGTGTGAAGAGACTTACTACTAGCACAAGGCGAGGGTAGTAATCTTAGGACAAGATGATGGTGAAATGTTGGTGACAAAACTTGAATGAAGCTTCCTTGAAAACCTTCAATCTTGCACTTCTCTGGATGAATCCTCAATCTTTGAATGAGAGTTTTTGGAGAAGAAAATGGAGATGGTGAAGTATGGTGGTGGTGAATTCGGTTATGGAGAGAGGGGGGGGGTGAGCCGAAATTAAGGGGGGGAAGGAGAGAGGTTGAGTGTAAGCTTGAGAGGAAATGATGATGACCCTTGCAAACATGCACCCTCTAACTATATAATCATCATTGCCTAACCCTTGGCCAATAAGAAATAAGATTCTCTTTTACATAATCTAAACAAAATATTTTCACTAATCATGGCAGAAAATCGGTTGGGGGGGGAGGGGTAAAGTGTAAATTTTGTTAATTAATAGGTATTAAGTTAGAAGGTTAAGGGTATTTCCAAGTGTAGTGGGTGTATGTCATGTTTACATGGTTTATAGGGATTTTTATGACCATAAATAATTTAAAATGATAAAATAATATTTTTGACAATATTTTCGTGTCTCGGGTAATGTCTGGTTGTTCGGTTTCGCATCGTTTCGTTAAAGCGTTTAATTGTCCCGTAAAGCGTCTTTTGTGCATCTTTTTGTAATGAATATAATTCCAACACTTAGGAAAGTGTCCAGGACCATTTAGTCAATACTCTGTATAATATGAGTGTGTTAAAAGCTGAATTGCTACTAAAAATGCGGAATTCTGTAATTAAATTGCGTTTTAGGCACTTTCCGGCACTCAAACTATCACCTAGTGACATAGTCTTATGGTCCCCACTTCCCTACACTCCATACTGGTGTAGTGTTTTATCCCTGGCCCATACTGGCCTAAAAATAGTATCTGTCTAAGTGCTGGCATTGTCAGCATGTGTCTGAGTTATCCGCTTACTGTGCTAACTGTGCTTTGTGCGTCAGGTTTGTCACTAAGAGTCTGTATGAAATGAATAGAGTGACTGTAAGTAAAGAATGCACATGTATGTATATAACATAAATCAGTAAGCAGTTTAAAGTGTCCGGTGTAATCAAGCACAGTCATTAAGCACATAATTAGGGTTAATTAATTTGTACAGTACCTGTAATTATGCGGGTTGTCACATTCTCCCCCTGTTAAGAAAATTTCGTCCCGAAATTTTAAGTTCTACTTCTAGTTGCAGGGGTCTTGGGGAATAAATGTGGGTACTTGGCCTTCATACGGTCCTCACGTTCCCACGTGAATTCTGGGCCGTGTCGTGCATTCCACCGGACTTTGACGAGTTTGACACTACTCCGGCGTGTCTTGTTAATCTTCCAATCCGTAACCTCAACCGGTTCCTCAACAAGGTGGAGTGTGTCATCAATATGGACCTCGTCAGCAGGAATGACAACTGTCTCTTGAGTTGGACTCTTCTTCAGGTTCGATACATGGAATGTATCATGAACGCCATTAAGTTCAGCAGGTAAGTCCAATTTGTATGCTACAAGCCCAATCCTTTGCAGGATTCTGAAAGGACCAATGTAACGCAGATTCAACTTCCCACGCTTTCCAAAGCGTGCCACACCCTTCCAGGGTGAAACCTTTAACAAAACCATATCCCCAACTTGAAATTCCAAAGGTTTCCTTCTTTGGTTTGCGTAGCCTTTCTGTCTGTCGCGAGCTGCCTCGATGCGTTTTCGAATTTGAAAGATCTTGTCTGTTGTTTCTTGAACCATTTCGGGGCCAACCAGCTGTCTATCACCCGCATCAGCCCATCATAGCGGTGATCGACACTTGCGTCCGTAAAGAGCCTCAAACGGTGCTGCTCCAATGCTTGTGTGGTAGCTGTTGTTGTACGAAAATTCGACCAAGGGTAAGTGTTTGTCCCAGCTACCACCCAGGTCCATTACGCATGCTCTCAGCATGTCTTCCAATGTTTGAATTGTTCGCTCGCTCTGGCCATCCGTTTGTGGGTGAAATGTTGTACTCAGATTCAATTGAGAACCAAATGCTTCTTGGAAGGACTGCCAAATCCTTGATACGAAGCGTCCATCTCTATCAGAGATAATCGAGAGAGGCACTCCATGACGTGCGACAATCTCCCTCATGTATATTTCAGCAAGTTTACTCGTGTTGTCCTTTTCCTTGATCGGCAGGAAGTGCGCAGACTTTGTCAGTCGGTCTACAATTACCCAAATTGTATCATGGCCCTTGGACGTCTTTGGCAATTTCGTTATGAAGTCCATGGAAATTTGTTCCCATTTCCATTGGGGTATTACAAGTTGTTGCAGGAGACCTGAAGGCTTCTGGTACTCGACTTTAACCTTGGCGCAAGTTAAACATCTGCCAACATATACTGCAACATCGCCTTTCATCCTAGGCCACCAATAGAAATCCTTAAGATCTTGGTACATTTTATCTGCTCCTGGATGAATCGAGTATCGTGACTTGTGAGCCTCATCGAATATAACCTTTCTCAATCCTCGAAACAGAGGAACCCAAATTCGATTCATTAAACACAATGTTCCTTCCTTGTTTGGCACTAACTGTTTCTCCATCCCACGGAGATACTCATCCTCGATATTTCCTTTCTTTCAAGGCCTCTCTCTATGCGGCACGAATGCGCAACGAGAGGTCCGTCTGAACAATCATTTCTAAAGCCCTAACCCTTATGGGCTTAATCCTTTCTTTTCGACTTAGGGCGTCAGCAACTACATTCGCCTTTCCTGGGTGATACTTGATTTCACAGTCGTAGTCGTTCAACAGCTCAACCCAGCGTCTCTGTCTCATGTTAAGTTCCTTTTGATCAAAAATGTGTTGTAAACTCTTGTGATCAGTGAAGATTGTACATCTTGTTCCATACAAATAGTGTCGCCAGATCTTCAATGCGAACACTACGGCGCCTAACTCCAAGTCATGCGTGGTGTAATTCTTCTCATGTACCTTCAGCTGGCGAGACGCATATGCTATGACCTTCTGTCGCTGCATCAACACGCAGCCTAAACCCTGACGCGAGGCGTCACAATACACCACGAAGTCATTCGTGCCTTCGGGTAGAGTTAAAATCGGTGCGTCACAAAGCTTGTTTTTCAACAACTGAAACGCTTCTTCTTGCTTATCGTTCCAATCAAACTTCTTGTCTTTTTGTGTGAGTGCGGTCAGCGGTTGAGCGATTTTAGAAAAATCATCAATGAACCTTTGATAATACCCAGCCAACCCTAGGAACTGTCGAATCTCGGTTGGCGTCTTCGGTGACTCCCAATTCTTGATCGCCTCGATCTTTGTGGGATCCACATGGATTCCATTTCCATTAACAACATGTCCAAGAAACTGGACTTCGCGTAACCAAAACTCACATTTCGAGAACTTAGCGTACAACTTCTCCTTCTTAAGCAGCTCTAGAACAGCTCTCAAGTGTTGCTCGTGTTCTTCCTTCGTCTTCGAGTAGATCAAAATATCATCAATGAATACGATTACGAACATGTCGAGGTACGGCTTGCAGACTCTATTCATCAAGTCCATGAAAACTGCTGGTGCGTTGGTTAGCCCAAATGGCATAACCAGAAACTCGTAATGTCCATATCGAGTTCTAAAGGCAGTCTTGGGAATACTTTCCTCTTGTATTCTCAACTGGTGATAACCTGACCGTAGATCGATCTTTGAGTAGAAACTTGAACCTTGTAGTTGATCGAACAGGTCATCGATCCTTGGCAAAGGATATCCGTTCTTGACAGTCAACTTGTTGAGCTCGCGGTAGTCTATACACATGCGAAAACTACCATCCTTCTTCTTAACGAACAAAACTGGAGCTCCCCACGATGAAAAGCTTGGTCTGATGAATCCCTTGTCTAACAATTCTTGGAGTTGTGTCGACAGCTCTTGCATCTCTGAAGGTGCAAGTCGATAGGGTGCCTTAGCCACAGGCGCGGCGCCTGGAACTAAGTCAATGTGGAATTCGACTTGTCTTGGAGGCGACAATCCTGGCAAGTCTTCTGGAAAGACTTCAGGATATTCCCTTATGACAGGAATGTCTTCGATCTTTGGCTCAGCGCCTTCCTTATCTATGGTATGTGCCAAGAAGGCAACACATTCTTTCTTCAAACACTTCCTAGCTTTCAAGCAACTAATGATCCTCAATGGCGTATCGCGCTTTTCTCCGTGAACTACAATCGTCTCTCCATCGGCCATTGGAATGCGGATGGTCTTTTCGTGACAAACCACTTCGGCTTTGTTGCTAGACAGCCAATCCATCCCTATTACCACGTCGAAGCTTCCCAACTCGACTGGCAGTAGGTCTAGCGTAAATTCGTGTCCTCCCAGTTCTATCATGCATCCCCTGATAACTTCACCCATTTCCACTAGTTTCCCATTCGCCATTTCAATAGAGTACGGAACGTCTAACTTACTAGCAGTTAACCCAAGCATGTTCTTAAATTCTAACGATACGAAACTATAATCGGCACCAGTATCAAAAAGAACAGACGCATAACGTTGATTTATAGGGAACGTACCAGTGACAACATTCGGATCTTGGCGCGCTTCCCTCGCACCAATGTTAAAAACTCGGCCTTGCGCTTGATTTAGCTTTGGGCATTCCCTTTTGAAGTGCCCAACGTCCCCGCAGTTGAAGCATACCGGCCCTCGGCCATTCCCACTACCATTTCCGTTTCGATTTCCGTTTGTTCCCCGGTTACCAGCTTGATTCGGGGCATTCCCACGATTTCCGTTTCCCCCATTATTTCCTTGCGGCCTGTTTCCATTCCCACGGTTGTTGTTATTGTAACCCCTTTGACCACCTTGGCCTGATCCAACCCAACACGTCTCCTTTGAATGGCCCGTCTTCCCGCAAGATTCGCATTTCCTGAGTCGGCACGGGCCGGGATGATGGAACTGACATGTATCTCACTTGGGCAGAGTGCCCATGTAACCTTTTCCTCTGTTTTCATCACCAGTCTTGGCCCTGATCGGCGTGTTTGATTCACTTCTCTTGCTACCACTGCTAGTTCCTTGCTTGAAGTTGGAAAACTTCCGTTTGTTTTCCCCCGACGACTCCACATGAGTCTCTTTCTTTTTCTGGTCATCCTTTGAAAACTTGTTTAGCCTAATGGCTTCTTCAGTCAGTGAGATGCTCAAGTCGATGGCTTCAGTAATGGTTGTCGGTTTTGACGTTGTGACCATACTCATAATCTGAGGTGCTAACCCCCAGATGAAACGTTCCACGCGCTTGAACTCAGGCGTGACCATGTACGGCACCACATGGGACAGATCATGAAACCTTTGAACATATTCAGCGATTTTTGGTCCTTCCATCCTTAGGTTCCAAAATTCGGTTTCCAATCTCTGGATCTCGGCTCTGGAGCAATACTTCTTGCGCATCAGCTCTTTCAATTCAGCCCAAGTCATGGCGTACGCTGCAGCCTCTCCTAGGGTTTGAACTTGGAGATTCCACCATGATAGGGCACCATCAGTAAAGAGCCCAGTGATGTACGTAACTTGTTGTCCCAGTGCACATTTGCTCATTCTTATTGTCGTCTCCGTCTTTTCAGTCCAACGAGTGAAAGCCACGGCACCTCCAGTGCCATCAAAGTTTTGCCGCTTGCAATCTAAGAATTGCTTGAAAGTACACCCATTAGGAGGGTTGTTGTTGTTGTTCGAAACGTTTCCGCTTGAGTCTCCTTGAGAAGCAGCATATTGTGCAATTGCGGCAGCGATGATTCCTTGCAGTTCTGCCTGGTTAGTCGGCATGCGTGTGTCGCGTCGTGAAGGCATTTTCTAGAGGATGTTCCATATTGGTCAGGTCATAGTAAGTATGATAATCATACGTATATGTAGTAGCATTCGTCATTCACATAACATCTCATGTCATAATCATAACAAATAATCAACAATGCATGGATTTAAAAGACTTGCGATTTAAGTTTCATAAACAAACCACCAATACTGTTTCACAATTTCACCATGTGTCAAAATATACTAAGGGCTACATCACCCTTGTCTGAGTACAATAAATCAAAAACCAAAATCGTGGTCTCAAAAAGGTCTTCATAATCATGGCTCTAGCGCTGTCTTCCAACTAAGAGTAGCCGGTCTGTAGATGGTCTGAAATCCCTGTTGCCCCGAGTATATCCCTAAGCTGACGGTGGAGGAGGAGGTGGAAAACGAGAGAAAATCAATCGGCGCAACTGCACCAAATCCTCCTCAAGTGCATAGGCAAAGCGCAACAAGAAAGCAACCTGTTGATCGAGAGGGAGGAAATGAACGTCTGACTCCTGAGATGAGGGAAAAGAAGTGTGTGATGCTGAAAACTGAGTCTGACAGGGACAGTGAGGATGTGGAGCTCTCTCCAACCGCTGGACACATCGTCTCAAGGCGTCCCGCTGTAACTGCAGTGACGTGAGCGTGTCCTCTACAGAGTATCCATCATAGAATGGATGATAAGGGTCAGATACAGGCATGACATGGGGTGCTGACCATGGGGATGGTTCACCCATCGGGGCTGAAACAGGAAGTGTAATGTGTGGGGTAAATGCAAACTGTGAAGTGATATGGGGAAACTGGATCACGAGAGGTGCAGAAAATGACACTGGTGGAACAAAATCTGGATAAGGGACCTGCGGTAAGAACTGGCTATCCTCTGGCATGAATGGGGTGTGGCCGAAGGGCTGACTTGACGATTGTCACACCCCCAAAATCCACTCGTGGAGTATCACCGCTTGGGAGCGTGACTGACCAGGATCAAGCCACCAATCATATAGAACAATGTAAATAGTAAAAGTAAATGTAATTAAACCAAACCCATCCATATGAAAGGTGTTCCAAAACATAAGTATAATAACAAAGTTTAGCGGAAGCGTATGAATAAAAGCCCAATCATAAGTAATGTATAAAATGTCATAAGGTTCAATCAAAGCGTTCACGATCCTTGTTCCACAACGACCGTGCCTCCCCGTGCAAGCTCCATGTACCTAACGACCTGCAAGGCATGTAACAGAGGATCAACAACTAGTTGAGCGAGTTCACAGTAAGTAAGTTCGTAATAGTAAGCTGGCTCTACTGGGCCAATAGTATGTTCTGTTGGTGGGGGCTTCCCATAATTGTATATACACTAGACTATTTGTAACCATAAGTGTTCTTCTTACCGAGAACAGTAACACGTACAGAGCTTACGTAGGTTTTACGTAAGTGTCCTTCCCAACCGAGGCAGTAGTAGGTATAATTGTTACGTAGGTTTTACGTAAGTATCCTTCCCAACCGAGGATAGTGATGAATACAGATATACGTAGGTTTTACGTATGTGTCCTTCCCAATCCGAGGACGATGGTAGATAGTCTAGTAATAGTGTAAGTACAGATCTATTCATTCAATCCCATTCCCAATCCCCGGGAATCCCATGCCTTTGTAAGGGCGTGAACTCACCTTGGTTTGCTCGGTATGCTATTGCTTCTAGTGTCAATTAAGGGTTAGGTCCGTTACACACGACCTAGGGTACATTGCACATAAACTCGATGTGAGTGTTTTACGTTCAATTAGGGTTTACAACTCCTCAGTGTTCAAACAGTAACATACGGTATCGTATCATACAGTAACACGCAGTATCATACAGTAACATGCAGTATGTTCTTCATCCAGGGTTTTGACTTAGTATTAAAAGGAAGCTCGGATCATGTATCACATACAAACTCGGAATATATATATATATATATATATATATATATATATATATATATATATATATATATATATATATATATATATATATATATATATATATATATATATATATATCAAGGCATCACGCATAAAACTCAGACAAGATCATCAAGTAACCAAAGTTCGGACTTAGAACATCAAGCTAACAAATTCGGACCTTCATGTCTTTGTAAGAAATTCGGACTATGTGTGTATATGTTAAAAATTCGGACAATGTACAAGCAAGCAAAAAAAACTCGGACCAATCACATTAAACAAATTCGGACTCCTTGTCCTTGAATAAAACTCGGACCCCCCCTTGTCCCTTGAATAAAATTCGGACTCTTGTCCTTGTATAAAACTCTGACAACCTCACCCTTTACAAAGTCGGACTAGATCATTCATTACTTAAAATTCGGACAAGGCATGCTTATGAAACTCGGACCATCATGCCCCCTAATACTCGGACCCCTTGTGGTTTGTATAAAAAATTCGGACCATGTGTTGAATCACAAAAGTTCGGACATGTTTGATATGTAAAAGTTCGGACATCACACATTAACATAAGTTCGGATCATTATCACAAGTCTTATAAAAGTTCGGACTAACATAAATCAAAAGGTCGGACCATTTATCATTTAAAACTCAGAGTTTTCAATCGTGCATGAATTCCAAAGATCATTCCACAGAATCAATAGAACAGTTACGTTTGTAAAAAGCTACGATCAAAAACCCGAATCTTCATACTATGGCAATGCTGTAATCAAATCAAAATCAAACAATTCTAACATGTCATGCATCTTAATCATCAGGCAAATGATTACACAACAATCATAACCATTTCACAATAATCAGAATCAATCAATAAACACAGAACTATTATATGTAGCACTAGGGTTTTAGCATGAATCAATCAATCGATGATTAACAACAAACAATCATTAAACAATTACCTTGGATTGCTTCTAGATGGATTTGAAAATCAAACTTGATGCAAGATAACTTGTGAAGCCAAGAATGATTAGAAGATGGTTGTAGGAGAGGAGAGGAGAATGTGAAAGTAAGTGTGATGATTTTTGTGAATGATTAGGGAGGAGGTTAGGGTTAAGAGTGATTGGAATTTCACTAACTACTC
The DNA here is from genome assembly GCF_002127325.2 of Helianthus annuus. Classification (NCBI taxonomy): domain Eukaryota; kingdom Viridiplantae; phylum Streptophyta; class Magnoliopsida; order Asterales; family Asteraceae; genus Helianthus; species Helianthus annuus. The sequence continues at coordinate 84,568,949 of NC_035434.2, forward strand.
TACTCACCCCTAAGTATCAACTTTTACATAAGTACACCCATCTCAATATAATTTACAGTTTCACCACCAAGTTCATGTATTTGTCAAATCTTTCATAAAATAACACATAACCTTGCAATATTCACAATACACTTTATCGAGTCACAACGTATACAGTTACAAAGCAAACCAATTGTGCAAGTAAACAACTAAACAAACAGTGAACGTGCAATAAGTGCGAAAGTGGAATCTCGAAAACTCAAGTTGTCACAACGATCCCTCCCCAGGTTGGGGCGGAGGAATGTCCTGAAGGAAAGTGATAGGAAGGTCGGTACCATGGGTATCGGAAGTGGATGGAGGAAACAAGGGAGCATCGAACGGTACAGCGATAGGTGCGGGAGGGGGAGTGATTGGGACTACGTACGAAGGGTAGTCATCCTCCTCGATCCACCCATTGCTGGAGTTAGCGTACCTCGGGTCAATGTGGGTAGCAAACGGTGCCAGGTTATCAAAAATCGCCATGGGATCGGGTATGGGTGCTACATCGGGTATCTCAACGGCTGGTGGTGCAACAACGGGTGTATCAGTGACAGTAGTGGTTGCACGGTTTTCGAATAACTGGGGATACTTGAGTTCCATTTGATCTTCTCGTTCCCAGGTGTACTCTGGGCCACGACGGGAGTTCCAACGAACTCGAACAAGAGGTATTCTAGTGTTCTTGAGGACCTTGACATCCCGGTCCGTGATTTCAACTGGTTCCTCGACGAACTGCAACCGCTCGTCGATAGTGAGTTCCTTCAAAGGAACTATGAGGGTCTCGTCTGCCAGACACTTCTTCAGATTCGACACGTGAAATACGTTGTGAACTGTACCAAGTTCAGCTGGTAGGTTCAGTTTGTAGGCCATTTTGCCTATTTTCTCGATGATTTCGAACGGTCCAATATACCGCGGATTGAGTTTACCTCGTTTACCAAAACGAACCACACCCTTCCAGGGTGAGACTTTGAGTAGCACTCGATCCCCAACTTGGAACTCGAGTGGCTTCCTGCGCTTATCAGCGTAACTTTTCTGACGGTCGCGAGTTGCCGCCATGCGTTGTCGTATCTGTGCAATTCGTTCAGTAGCATCGACTACCATTTCAGGACCTGTGATCTGACTATCCCCCACCTCTGCCCAACATAGAGGTGACCGGCATTTACGTCCGTATAATGCCTCGAATGGAGCGGCTTGTATGCTGGTGTGGTAACTGTTATTGTACGAAAACTCCACTAACGGGAGATGCTTTTCCCAGCTGTTGCCGAAATCGATAACACACGCCCGAAGCATGTCTTCTAGAGTCTGGATAGTGCGCTCAGACTGCCCATCTGTCTAAGGGTGGTAAGCTGTGCTCATGTCTAGCCGTGAGCCGAAAGCTTTGTGCATCGCTTGCCATAATTCTGAAGGGAATCGTGCATCCCGATCCGAAATAATAGAAGTTGGCACTCCGTGCCTCGAAACTACTTCTTTCAAGTAAACGTCTGCTAAGGTAGAGAACTTGTCAGTTTCTTTGATGGCTAAGAAATGAGCAGACTTTGTGAGTCGATCTACGATCACCCAAATAGTATCATTCCCACGCTGGGATCTAGGCAGGCCAGTAACAAAATCCATGGAAATTTCTTCCCATTTCCATTGTGGTATCCTTGGTTGCTGAAGTAGGCCTGATGGTTTCTGGTACTCCGTCTTGACCCTCGCACAAGTCAAGCACTTGCCGACGTAAGTTGCTATGTGGGCCTTCATGCTAGGCCACCAATATGTAGTTCTGAGATCGTGGTACATTTTATCCGAACCTGGATGTACCGAGTAGCGAGACTTATGAGCTTCATCCATCACAAGTTCTCGTAAACCGCCATATAGTGGGACCCAAATACGCCCCGTTACGTAGTAGGCGCCGTCTTCCTTCTGTTCTAATCGTTGTCTTGAGCCACGCAAGGCTTCAGCCCTTACGTTGTCTGGTTTCAATGCTTCTACCTGAGCATCTCGTATCTGTGCAGGAAGACTGGACTGAATAGTGAGCTGCAAGGCTCGTACACGCCTAGGTAGAGTGTCTTTTCGACTGAGAGCGTCAGCCACAACATTGGCTTTGCCTGGATGGTACTTGATGGCACATTCGTAATCATTAAGCAGCTCGACCCATCGTCGTTGACGCATGTTCAATTCCTTCTGCTTGAAAATATGCTCGAGACTCCTGTGATCGGTGTAGATAGTGCACTTGGTACCGTACAGGTAGTGTCGCCATATCATAGGCGCGAAAACAACAGCTCCCAGCTCTAAATCGTGCGTCGTGTAGTTCCGTTCGTGAACTTTGAGTTGGCGCGAAGCATAAGCAATAACTTTATCCCGCTGCATCAATACACAACCAAGCCCCTGTATCGATGCATCACAATAGACCACAAAATCATCCGTGCCCTCTGGCAATGAGAGAATAGGTGCGCTGCAGAGCCTATCCTTTAGGTATTGAAAAGCCGTTTCTTGTGTATTACCCCAACGATAAGTAACCCCTTTCTGTGTCAGCAATGTAAGCGGCTGTGCGATCTTGGAGAAGTCTTTGATGAATCGTTTGTAGTAACCCGCCAAACCCAAGAATTGGCGTATTTCCGTTGGTGTACGCGGTGCAGGCCAGTTCCTGATCGAATCTACCTTGGATGGATCAACATGAATCCCATCCCTGTTCACCACATGGCCTAGGAAATGGACTTCACGAAGCCAGAATTCGCATTTTGAAAACTTGGCGTACAGTTGTTCCTTTCGAAGAAGTTCCAAGATAAGACGTAAGTGCTGCTCGTGTTCCTCCTGACTCTTGGAGTAGATCAGGATGTCGTCGATGAAGACAATCACAAACTTGTCTAGATAGGGTTTGCACACCCTGCTCATAAGATCCATGAAAACTGCCGGTGTGTTCGTTAGCCCGAATGGCATGACTAGGAACTCGTAGTGGCCATAGCGAGTTCTGAAAGCTGTTTTGGAGACGTCCTCATCCTGGACTCTCAGCTGATGGTAACCTGACCTCAGATCAATCTTGGAGTAATAGCTCGACCCTTGCAACTGATCGAATAAGTCGTCAATACGAGGAAGAGGGTAGCGATTCTTCACTGTGACTTTGTTCAGTTCGCGGTAGTCTATGCACATTCTGAATGTACCGTCTTTCTTCTTCACAAATAACACTGGAGCTCCCCAAGGCGAAGAGCTAGGACGAATAAAGCCTTTATCTAAGAGCTCTTGCAGTTGCTTTGACAGCTCTTCCAGTTCGGTTGGGGCTAATCGATACGGTGCGCGGGCTATTGGTGCTGCTCCTGGAGCTAGCTCGATTTGAAATTCGACCTGGCGATGAGGCGGTAGACCAGGTAAATCTTCAGGAAACACTTGAGGAAATTTGCGTACAAGTGGGATATCCTCTATTCTCTTCTCTTTCGTTGATGCGTCAGTAACTAGTGCCAAAATGGCAGTGTGACCCTTTCGTAAACATTTCTGTGCTATCAGGAAGGAGATGATGCCAACCACAGCACCACTCTTGTCGCCTTGAACTTCGAGAGGTTCTTTACCAGAACGGGGAATACGAATGATCTTCTCTTTACATAGGATCTCTGCTTGCTGCTTGGATAACCAATCCATACCCACGACGATGTCAAAACTACCGAGAACTATAGGAATGAGGTCGATAGAGAAAGCTTGACCAGCGAGGATAAGATTACAACCCTGAACTATGTGTGTGGCCTCTAGATTTTTACCATTAGCTAACTCTACGACATGTTTGGTGTTTAGGAGAGTTGGTGCACGTTTTAACATTTGGCTAACTTTCAAAGACACATAACTAGTATCCGCACCCGAATCTAACAATACAGTAACATAAAAGTCGTCAAGAAGAAACTTACCCATGACTACGTTGGGATCATTCCTGGCATCACCCTGCCCCAGCACAAAGGCACGACCCCTAGCGCCGTTGTTCCCATCATTGTTGTTTCCCCCATTATTGTTCCCGTTGCCTTGGTTATTGTTGTTGTTGTTGTTGTTCTGGTTTTGGTTCAACTGAGGGCAGTGTCTTTTGAAGTGACCTTCAGCGCCACAATTAAAACATCCTTTGTTGCCCTGTTGCCGATTCTGCGGGGTTTGCTGCTGCTGCTGATTCTGATTCACAGGCCGTGGGCTCCTACAATCCTTGGCCTCACGACCCATCTTGAGGCATCTCTGACAGCGACCCTTGTTGCACTGGCCACTGTGGTGTCTGTTACAGTTGTTACACTTTGGGAGGTTCCCTCGATAACCACCCTGCCTGTGATTGCCCGATGATTGCTGATTAGGGCTCTAATAGTTGTCAGTCTTTCGTTGCTGAACCTGAGACTGAACTGAAGCTGAACCCTTGCTGGAATCCCCCTCCCATTTTCTCTTGTTGTCACTGGGGCTAGCAGTAGTAGCAGAAGCGGTGACGGTAGCAGTAGTGCTGATACGCTTAGGCAGCCTGTCTTGTTCCACTGCCTGATCCGTGAGGCGATGAGCAAGGCGTTGTCACATGGCTCTGAATTTCTGGTGCCAACCCTTTGAGATACAACTCAATGCGTCCAATAGGAGGGTCCACCATAGTTGGACACAGAACGGCCAGCTCGTTTGACCTTTTAGTATATGCCTCAATTTCCAACCCAGTCATCTTCAAATGAAAGAACTCCACTTCTAACTTATGGATGTCGTCGCGTGTGCAGTATTCCCTTTTAATCAGCTCATTGAAATCATTCCAAGGAGTAGCGTTAGCAGCTGCCAATCCCAAAAGTTGAACATGCGCATTCCACCAAGTCAGCGCAATTCCTTCCAAAGTACCAGTAGCGTATTTCACCCTGCGAGCCTCAGGGCATTCACACATCTCAAACACCGACTCGAGCTTTTCGAACCAATGGAGGAGTTCCACTGCTCCCTCCGTGCCACTGAACGTGCTTGGACGACAGTCCATGAAATTCTTGAAAGTGCAAACAGGTTGCTGAGCGGGTTAACCTAATGTGAGAATAGGACAAGGTTAAACACAAGAGTTGGTTTAGGAATGTAGGATCTAAAGATCCTAGTATGAGTTACGACTGCAAGGTATACCTCCTGCGTTTGCAGCTGCAAGCTCCACAGCAACTTGTTCATTGATAAGAGCCGTCAACTGGGCTTGAGTCAAGTTAATATGTCCAGCCATGATCTTCATAGCAAAGGCAACATAAGTGAGAAAGGTTCGCGAATAGTGCGATGACAAAAGAGTGTAAGCACACAAGTGTTCTCAAGTAATAACAAATAGTGAGCAATGTAATCTAAGCATACCACGAGCAAGTTCTATGTAATTCTAGCAAGTAGGCAATAAACATAAACCTTATTACCTAGGATGTTGAGTCTTGCACATGGAGCGAGGCGTCGTTGTGGATCGTTGAGCATTGTACTGGTTATAGTCTGGTTTTAATAAAAACGTTTTTCCCCTTATTAAAACCAAGTTCTCTATAACCAATGGCTCTGATACCAATTTGTCACACCTCCAAAATCCACACGTGGAGTATCACCGCTTGGGAGCGTGACTGACCAGGATCAAGCCACCAATCATATAGAACAATGTAAATAGTAAAAGTAAATGTAATTAAACCAAACCCATCCATATGAAAGGTGTTCCAAAACATAAGTATAATAACAAAGTTTAGCGGAAGCGTATGAATAAAAGCCCAATCATAAGTAATGTATAAAATGTCATAAGGTTCAATCAAAGCGTTCACGATCCTTGTTCCACAACGACCGTGCCTCCCCGTGCAAGCTCCATGTACCTAACGACCTGCAAGGCATGTAACAAAGGATCAACAACTAGTTGAGCGAGTTCACAGTAAGTAAGTTCGTAATAGTAAGCTGGCTCTACTGGGCCAATAGTATGTTCTGTTGGTGGGGGCTTCCCATAATTGTATATACACTAGACTATTTGGAACCATAAGTGTTCTTCTTACCGAGAACATTAACACGTACAGAGCTTACGTAGGTTTTACGTAAGTGTCCTTCCCAACCGAGGCAGTAGTAGGTATAATTGTTACGTAGGTTTTACGTAAGTATCCTTTCCAACCGAGGATAGTGATGAATACAGATATACGTAGGTTTTACGTATGTGTCCTTCCCAATCCGAGGACGATGGTAGATAGTCTAGTAATAGTGTAAGTACAGATCTATTCATTCAATCCCATTCCCAATCCCCGGGAATCCCATGCCTTTGTAAGGGCGTGAACTCACCTTGGTTTGCTCGGTATGCTATTGCTTCTAGTGTCAATTAAGGGTTAGGTCCGTTACACACGACCTAGGGTACATTGCACATAAACTCGATGTGAGTGTTTTACGTTCAATTACTGTTTACAACTCCTAAGTGTTCAAACAGTAACATACGGTATCGTATCATACAGTAACACGCAGTATCATACAGTAACATGCAGTATGTTCTTCATCCAGGGTTTTGACTTAGTATTAAAAGGAAGCTCGGATCATGTATCACATACAAACTCGGAATATATATATATATATATATATATATATATATATATATATATATATATATATATATATATATATATATATATATATATATATATATATATATATATATATATATATAGGGGGCTGCTAGAATGAAAACCACCCCGAGTTGTAAGAACCGAGAGAACTACACCCCACGGAGCGCCGTTCGCCATGATTTTTTTTACAAGTAGATGTGTGTATTATAAACACAGCCGTAAAAAATCATGGCGAACGGCGCTCCGTGGGGTGTAGTTTTTTACACCACAAGTTTGGTGTTTTTTAATTTTTTTTCTTTTTTCTTTTTTTTTTCACCAAACTTGTGGTGTAAAAAACTACACCCCACGGAGCGCCGTTCGCCATGATTGTTTACGGCTGTGTTTATAATATACACATCTACTTGTAAAAAAAAATCATGGCGAACGGCGCTCCGTGGGGTGTAGTTCTCGCGGTTCTTACAACTCGAGGTGGTTTTCATTCTAGCGGCTCCCTATATATATATATATATATATCAAGGCATCACGCATAAAACTCAGACAAGATCATCAAGTAATCAAAGTTCGGACTTAGAACATCAAGCTAACAAATTCGGACTATGTGTGTATATGTTAAAAATTCGGACAATGTACAAGCAAGCAAAAAAAACTCGGACCAATAACATTAAACAAATTCGAACTCCTTGTCCTTGAATAAAACTCGGACCCCCTTGTCCCTTGAATAAAATTCGGACTCTTGTCCTTGTATAAAACTCTGACAACCTCACCCTTTACAAAGTCGGACTAGATCATTCATTACTTAAATTCGGACAAGGCATGCTTATAAAACTCGGACCATCATGCCCCCCTAAAACTCGGACCCCTTGTGGTTTGTATAAAAAATTCGGACCATGTGTTGAATCACAAAAGTTCGGACATGTTTGATATGTAAAAGTTCGGACATCACACATTTACATAAGTTCGGATCATTATCACAAGTCTTATAAAAGTTCGGACTAACATAAATCAAAAGGTCGGACCATTTATCATTTAAAACTCAGAGTTTTCAATTATGCGTGAATTCCAAAGATCATTCCACAGAATCAATAGAACAGTTACGTTTGTAAAAATCTACGATCAAAAACCCTAATCTTCGTACTATGGCAATGCTGTAATCAAATCAAAATCAAACTATTCTAACATGTCATGCATCTTAATCATCAGGCAAATGATTACACAACAATCATAACCATTTCACAATAATCAGAATCAATCAATAAACACAGAACTATTATATGTAGCACTAGGGTTTTAGCATGAATCAATCAATCGATGATTAACAACAAACAATCATTAAACAATTACCTTGGATTGCTTCTAGATGGATTGGAAAATCAAACTTGATGCAAGATAACTTGTGAAGCCAAGAATGATGAGAAAATGGTTGTAGGAGAGGAGAGGAGAATGTGAAAGTATGTGTGATGATTTTTGTGAATGATTAGGGAGGAGGTTAGGGTTAAGAGTGATTGGAATTTCACTAACTACTCTACTCATCCCTAAGTATCAACTTTTACATAAGTACACCTATCTCAATATAATTTACAGTTTCACCACCAAGTTCATGTATTTGTCAAATCTTTCATAAAATAACACATAACCTTGCAATATTCACAATACACTTTATCGAGTCACAACGTATACAGTTACAAAGCAAACCAATTGTGCAAGTAAACAACTAAACAAACAGTGAACGTGCAATAAGTGCGAAAGTGGAATCTCGGAAACTCGAGTTGTCACAACGATCCCTCCCCAGGTTGGGGCGGAGGAATGTCCTGAAGGAAAGTGATAGGTAGGTCGGTACCATGGGTATCGGAAGTGGATGGAGGAAACAAGGGAGCATCGAACGGTACATCGATAGGTGCAGGAGGGGGAGTGACTGGGACTACGTACGAAGGGTAGTCATCCTCCTCAATCCACCCATTGCTGGAGTTAGCGTACCTCGGGTCAATGTGGATAGCAAACGGTGCCAGGTCATCAAAAATCGCCATGGGATCGGGTATGGGTGCAACATCGGGTATCTCAACGGCTGGTGGTGCAACAACGGGTGTATCAGTGACAGTAACAGGGTCAATGGCAAGAACGGGCTCGGAAATGACTGGAGCGGGCTGATAATCAGCAAGCATGGCAGGAATCGGATCATCTGGATGAACAGGAGCCTCAGCAGGCTGCTCCAACTCCATCTCCTCATCAGCGTCCATGCGAGGAATGTAACCGAGTCCCAACGGTGGGATATGAGAAGCTATCGACTCAAAGGAATTTGAAGCGGACAGATTTGACTGAACCTCCATATCAGGAAGCTCGACCATGGGAACAATAGGATCAACAACTGGGATATCAACATGCGGAACACCGTCCTCCACCGGGGCCCCACCATCCTGGTCTCCCTCCGGGGGACCCTCGATGAGTAGGTCGATGTCACCATCGGGTAACACGTCGATAGGTTGTTCTTCAAAGGGAACTGCAGCAAAGGGGAGAGGGGCAGGGATTGGAACAAGGGGTAGGTCCTCTCCTGGTGGGCCGTCAGCTAGGGGTGCGTCATCTCCGAAGATCGGTAGGGCGAACGGCTGGAAGTCGTCTTCGTCTGTGCTCGTGGTGTCTGAGGTGTAAACTCCCGAATCAGTGGCCATCTCGTCATCAGAGGTAAAAGTCCTCGGGTCACTCGCGTCGGATACTCCACTACCGGACGATGCCATGGTGTCTGTAACACAACCACAACATATGCACACAAATAAGGTAAGCATGTAAACAAATAATAATGAAGTCATGTATGCATCCTAGTCTTCCCAGACTATCCCACCCAATCTCTAAGACTGAATTCCCTAGTCTCTCAGACTAACTCCCTGGCCTCTAAGACCAACCTCCCAGTCTCTAAGACTCAAATTTTCCCCAGCCTCTAAGGCTAAACATCCCCAATCTCTAAGATTGAATCCCTCAGTCTCTAAGACTGAAATCTCCCTCAGTCTCTAAGACTGATACAAAAATTTTGAAAAGTGTAATTGTGCCCTTTTTGTTTGTAAAAATGTTTACGCCATGGATCTGGACCTTTAGTGTATGCAAATGTAAAAACGTTTGAAAATATTTTCGTGAGAGCCCAATGATCATAGTCTAGACTCGAGAAGGAATCCTAGTTCGCTATGATCGAGGCTCTGATACCAAGCTGTCACACCCTGGCTTTTGCGGAAGCGTGGGTTTATTTGGTGTGACTTCTTAATACCATAGCAACAATCACAACATGCTATATGATAAAAACATATGATGTTCATCCATTAAAATAGTTTAGAAATATGCATAACAACAATTGTCTTAACACATCAACCACAAAAGAAACGTTACAAAACATGACTTGTTCAAAAAGAGTTCATAAGACTCGACTAAAACCAAACAATGACACAAGGAGTTGAGACATGCAACTCGTCCAGGAAAGAGTTACACTTCCCAATCCTACGACTCCGGATGACATCCTTATTAAGTACGTAGCTAATCATGCATCACTTGCCAGATCCAAATTAATTCCCTGAAATACATGTAGTTTAAAAAGTCAACGAAAAGTTGAGCGAGTTCATGTGTAAGTCTGTGTGTATAAACCGTTTAATATGTCTGTAAGTAAAAATTGTCCCTGGTATGTAGCAATAAGGAAAAATGATCACCATTGGGTTGCAAATCCAATAGTATATGTGATGATGCAGGAAGACTCAAACCTAGCAAATTTGTCTCCGGTATGAAGACATAGTCACCACTATGGGCCCCCGGCCTCATGGGTGTGGGCTCGCTACACCCAAATAGATCTATCACTCATGTCCCGTGGTCCTACTATGAGGATTAATGGCCTTAAGTGTCATGCCCACCACTCACTTGATCGCGTAATAAAAACCCCTCCTTAAGCTAATCATACCAATTATAAAATGTCTGAAATAATTTGTAAACATGTATTCCACCCCCGAAGTATAAAACCGAAAAGAGTAAAGGAATAGGGGGTCATGAACTCACCGTAGTGCGTCTTGACTCGAATCTTAACTCTTTCCGCTACACGACAACCTACAACGTACTAATGTCTATTAGACGAACGGGCTGTGCCTTGGCTTAGAGTTTAGTGTTTTGATTTGCGTTACTTAGGTATTATTTTGTTAAAATAATAATAATTATTTTAACTTAACTATTGTCTTTAGAAAAATAGTTAGACAACTATTTTGTATCTACTTTTCTCGAATATTTTACTAAGTGTTCGGATTCTCGGAAAATTTCGGCAGAGTCTCCTTTGTAAATAGAGGTGTCCATGCTTAAATAGCATATCATTTTCTTTTACATATATCCAATAGTTCATTTTTTAATAACCAAACCGACATATAGACATACAAAACGTTACATACTTTATTTCAGCTTCATTACTCAAAACCGGACTGTTTTCGAGGATTTTCATAAAATAGTTACCCTTTTCTAAAAATTACCAAATTTTTACAGAATGTCACATATGTTCCAAAATCTATTTTGTAAAAATAACAAAGTCCTGTTCGTTACCAATATTTTATAGAAAATCATTTTCTCGACTGCAATCAGATTTGTTACTTTCTGATTGCAGTTTACGGAAATATTCACTAAAAATTAACCGTAAGTCCGTTTGACGAAATTCCAGTTGGAGGGTCGTCCTGACAACGGCGTCCATCTACTGTAAAAATTCCATGAGTCGGTTTTACTCAGGTTTTAGGTCATGACTTCGAAAACAACACACTTTTTCTGCAGTAAAAATGCAGCTTGAGCTGCTGTCCAAAAATAGTCTTTTAAAAATAGTAAACGGTCTCGAAAAATGACGATTCCAGTGCCATTTGTTTAGTTATTCCAAAATACACATTTTAGGCTTCAGAAAATCCGTTTTTCGATTTAAAATGATCCCGTTACAGCCTGTTGAAATTGGCTGGAAATCCAACTCAGCAAGCTGTTTACATTGTAGAAGTGACTAAAAACGCGTAAACAAGGACCCTAACCATGATTCATTGATAAACAAATGTTAAAACTTAAATCATGCTTTAACCAACCCTAAACCATCCAGATTTCAACCTCACACAACCTTTTTATATATGGTTTTTATGCAGAAAGTTAAGTTCACATTTTAGTGTTTTAGCTTTTGGGTTACATGAACATTCAAACAAAACATAACAAGAATCAAGGTGGAACAAGAGTGTGAAGAGACTTACTACTAGCACAAGGCTAGGGTAGTAATCTTAGGACAAGATGATGGTGAAATGTTGGTGACAAAACTTTAATCAAGCTTCCTTGAAACCTTCAATCTTGCACTTCTATGGATGAATCGTCAATCTTTGAATGAAAGCTTTTGGAGAAGAAAATGGAGATGGTGAAGTATGGTGGTGGTGAATTCGGTTATGGAGAGAGGGGGGGGGTGTGAGCCGAAATTAAGGGGGGGAAGGAGAGAGGTTGAGTGTAAGCTTGAGAGGAAATGATGATGATCCTTGGAAACATGCACCCTCTAACTATATAATCATCATTGCCTAACCCTTGGCCAATAAGAAATAAGATTCTCTTTTACATAATCTAAACAAAATATTTTCACTAATCAGGGCAGAAAATCGGTTGAGGGGGGGGGGGTAAAGTGTAAATTTTTGTTAATTAATAGGTATTAAGTTAGAAGGTTAAGGGTATTTCCAAGTGTAGTGGGTGTATGTCATGTTTACATGGTGTATAGGGATTTTTATGACCATAAATAATTTAAAATGATAAAATAATATTTTTGACAATATTTTCGTGTCTAGGGTAATGTCTGGTTGTTCGGTTTCGCATCGTTTCGTTAAAGCGTTTAATTGTCCCGTAAAGCGTCTTTTGTGCATCTTTTTGTAACGAAATTAATTCCAACACTTAGGAAAGTGTCCAGGACCATTTAGTCAATACTCTGTATAATATGAGTGTGTTAAAAGCTGAATTGCTACTAAAAATGCGGAATTCTGTAACTAAATTGCGTTTTAGGCACTTTCCGGCACTCAAACTATCACCTAGTGACATAGTCTTATGGTCCCCACTTCCCTAAAATCCATACTGGTGTAGTGTTTTATCCCTGGCCCATACTGGCCTAAAAATAGTATCTGTCTAAGTGCTGGCATTGTCAGCATGTGTCTGAGTTATCCGCTTACCGTGCTAACTGTGCTTTGTCGTCAGGTTTGTCACTAAGAGTCTGTATGAAATGAATAGAGTGACTGTATGTAAAGAATGCACATGTATGTATATAACATAAATCAGTAAGTAGTTTAAAGTGTCAGGTGTAATCAAGCATAGTCATTAAGCACATAATTAGGGTTAATTAATTTGTACAGTACCTGTAATTATGCGGGTTGTCACAACGGTTACACTTGCATCGTGATAAATGCTGCCCTTACGTGTGCGCCCTGTAGGCTTGCGCAAGACTTTAGCATGTGTTGGATAAGAAAACACATCCTCGTTAACTACTCTGCATTTCCTTCCGCAGAGAAGGTTCCATCGTCTGATATTGTCCGCGCGCGCGCCAGCGCGGGACTACAACATGGAGACGCATGACAGAAAGTGAATGTAGTAACACGATAGTTGTAGAAGATGTGGATTCAGATGATACTAACAAACTGGGTGATGATCACTTGTCACCATCGAGTCACAACTACCATCTTTGGTAGTAACCACCACATTCTGCGTATGCTGCCTAAACACCCAATTTCATACACAAGATGAGACATCGTCTCATGTTATCCGCGCGCGCCCGCACTGGACTGAAGCATGTCTTTTGCCGAGCGGCAAAGTAAACTGGGTGATGGTCACTTGCACCTGAGCCTAGCGGAAGATCTGGGACCATAACCCTTCACGGAGCCATCGGAAAAGGGGCGACGATATCGACCGCCCATTTCTCGAAAGGCCATGCAGCGGTTACTAGTATCATGTTGTTCTTGGGGCGCAAGACTTGCGGTGCATAGCGTTGATAACTCATGCATTCGCTTAATACCTTCACTGCATCCTCATGCATTCTGGGCCAATAATACCCAGCATTGGTTATTTTAGCCACTACTAAACGGGGACCGGCGTGAATAACACAAATTCCTTCGTGTATTTCTTTAATCAAGTATTCTACTTCCGTGGGAGAAACACATCGCAATAACCGGCCCAAGTATGACTTCCGATACAATGCTCCCCCCTTCAGTTCAAATTGTAAAGCCTTTGCCTGTGTGACAACCCTCACCAAACCAGGTATCCGTACAAATTAATTTGTATTTAATTACTACTCAATTACTGTGCTTGCTTACAGTGGTAAATAAACTTCTACATGATTTTTGAAATATGCATAACCATGCCTCATACTCTATTTGTTGTTACTCTATTATTTACATACAGAACTTTAGTGACAACCTTGATGCACAAAAGCACAGTAGCACAATGAACGGATAACCCATTTAACACACTGATATAGCCAGCACCAGGCAGACACTGCCTCTAAGGCCTGTATGAGCCAGAGATAGTTTACTACACTAGTAGAGTGTGTAGGGATAAGAGGGTTGTAGAACTGCGTCACTAGGTGATAATTATAGTGACCGGATGTGCCTAAAACGTACTTTAAGTACAAAATTTAGCACTTTAAATAAAAATTCAGCATTAAGCTAACTAATAAAGTGCCAAAACATGAGGAAAATATTACTAGACACTTTCCAAAGTGTCGGGAATAAATCGTGTCACTAAAAATAACAATAACGACACTTTAAAGCTTTGTTAAGCACTTTAACGGATCACTATCCAACCGAACAACCGGACTTTATCCGGAACATAAAAATATTGTCATTAACATTATTTTTCCTTGTTTAAGCTTGTTAGGGTCCCCGAATACCCTAGCACCCGTTATAACTTACAATACACTAGCAACTAAATTAACCTCCTAACTAACTAACTAATGCTTAACCGGCTAATTGGAATCGAACCAAACCCCCTCCCTTGTAACCGAATTCGCCCCCCCCCCCCATAGGAGACACCATCTTACAACTTTGATTAAAATAATCCATGTGTCTAAGATCTAGATGACATAAAATCCTTTGGATAATTAGAAAGGGAATTGTCTATAAGAACAAGTATTAGTCCATCCATCACTTTCATCCACTTAACAAAAAAAATTCACTTCTTCTCTCCCTGCTTGCTCCTTTCGGCCGAAACCTTAGCACCATCCACAACCACCTTTCAATTTCATACAAGCTATTTCAAGCATATACAAGTGTGAAGGATCACGGATAAGGAAGCTCGGTGCACTCGGATTGCAAAGGACCTCACTACATTGCTTTTAACCGCCAATTTTTCGACTGGTTTCTTCCCTAGCCTCGAGCTAGTAGTAAGTGACTCTAAACGCCTTCTTGATCTATTCTAAAGTGGTAAATATGAACCTTGCCGGTTATAAATCATGAACATACAAGATTACATATTAAAAGTTTACAAAAATGATAAACATGTTGGATAAAAGCAATAGAGTTGTGTAAAACTTGTAAGACTTGTTTTATTGTGATTATTTAGTGTTGATCTATGCTAGTAGTAGCTCAGATCGTCATCTAACCCGGCTAAGTCATGTCCATGAAACATGACCTAGAATATGTTAAAAATATGAAAGCGGTTAAATGATGAACACTACTACATATCAAACATGAACTTGTGTAAAGACAATCTTTCTTATGAAATAGACTTGTAAACTAGTAGATCTACGGATCTACAAGTGGTATTTTCAAAGGACCAAGCATCAAAAGAAATCATATTTTCTAAACCGGGTTTTACATGAACAAGAGTGATTTTTGTAAACACACAAGTGTGTAGACACTTGTGTAACACAAAGTTTTGACAAAAGAACTATTTTTGTGAATGTTGACAAAAAGTTGTGGAAATTTATTTTCTTTAAAAACGAGACTCTCAAGAAACCGAGTTGATTTATACAAAGATCCACTAAAAATAATGGAAAGTTACTACATATTTTGGATAAACCACAAGTTCATGTATTATTGCGATTTATATCTATTTTGACTAGTTTGATGGTTTGAATATTGTTTATTGTTGATTGAGAAAATTGTTGATTTGAATTTTAAAAGAAAATGATACGCTTGAAAGCGTGGCCACCTCCAGTTACAGGGGAAACTTTGGCGAAATTTTTCCAAAAATCTAACACTTGTAAATATTTTTATCACAAGTGTTATGACTATATTTTTAACTTGTTTCCCGAATAACTTTCGCCACAAATTTTATTACAAAACTTTTAAGTGTCGGAGGTGGGATTTTCACAAAATAAACTTGCTAAAATATATATATTTAGAATATATATTTTCATAACAACACATGCGTAAATTTTTGTGATTATTTTGCAAACTGTCTAAATATTATTTTTAGAGTTAAAATAATATTACCGAATGTTAACAACTCCAAAATAATACGAACACCTTCACAATAAATATTAAGTTACAACGGTATTATTAATACCACCCGATCTTTAAACATAACTCACGCATTTTTAGAAAATACTCATAAGTGTGTATTTTGACGAGTGTTATTTTGGGGAAAAATTATATGGAACAAATATAATATTTTTGGGAAAAATATTTATATTTTGGAAGTAGAGTATTTTAGACAAATGAAATAAAATATAATATTTTTGGGAAAGATATTTATATTTTGGAGATAAAATATTTTGGACAAAAGAATTAGAGTATATTTATTAAGTGGGACTTAATAATAAAGTCTTGGAATTGTATAAACGCACATATATTAAAACCCCTATCCTTGGGAAGGAATATATTTACCAAATAATTCCGAAGTGTAATTACGAAATAGTTGCCTAACTATTTCCCAAAGACATTAACCGTTAAGCTAAGGCACGGCCGTCCGTCTAATAGAAGTTAGTACGTGTAGGTCGTCGCACAGCAGGTTGACTGGGATATACTTTTTAGAGACGCACTTCGGTGAGTTCATGTCCCCCTTTTCTCTTTACTGTTTTCAGTTTTCTAAACTGCGGGGGTGAAATACATGTTACTATGATTACAAGTACTTTTTACATGGTATGAATAGCGTAAGGAGGGTTATTACCTAGATCATGTGAATGGGTAGGCTATTATCGTAAGACCATTAATCCTTGTATAAGGACCGAGAGGCATGAGTGATAGATCTATCGGGTGTTGCGAGCCCCACACATGAGCCAGCGTGTGGCTGCATGTGGTAACTATGTCGTTCCGCCGGAAGGACCGGTATGAAATACGCGTTACAGGTTTGAGTGCTTCCTAGGCCATTTCACTTATTAATGTATTAGCTACACATTAATTGATCTCTTTTTCCTTATTGCTACATACCAGGAATTTTCATACATACAGACATTTTACAAAGGTTTATATCAACTCACATACACATGAACTCGCTCAACTTTATGTTGACTTTTTAAACTACATGTATTTTAGGAAACTAATGGATCTGGCACGGTATGCATATATATATATTTCAAGCTGCGTTTGAATAAAGAAGTCATCCCGGGTTTAGAAGGTGTAACCTCTTCCTGGACGGGTTACATAACTCTAAATCTAGTATTGTTTAAAGTCTTTTGCTGAGTCTTATGAACTCATTTAAATCAAGTCAAGGGTTGTAACTTATTTTGTGGTTGTGGTTTTAAGACAAGTATAAAATGGGATTTTTCTAAACTTTATTAATGAATGAATATCTCATGTTTTTAATCATATAGAATTTTTATGATTTGTTGCAATGGTATTAAGAAGTCACACCAAATAACCCACGCTACCGCAAAGCCAGGGTGTGACAGCTTGGTATCAGAGCTCTGATCATAGCGAACTAGGATTCTTTCTCGAGTCTAGACTATGATCACTAGGGCTCTCACGAAAACATTTTTACATTGCATACCACTTTAGTCCAGATCCGAAACGTTTTTACAAACAAATGTTGAGCACATTTTATTTATTATTTATAGGCTCAGTCTGGGAGGCTGAGGCTCGGTCTGGGAGGCAGAGGCTTGGTCTAGGAGGCCGAGGCTCGGTCTGGGAGGCCGAGGCTCGGTCTGGGAAACTGAGGTAGTTGTCTAGTGGGACTAGGAAGAGCAGTCTGGGAGGCTGGGAGGCTAGTGGGACTAGGAAGAGCAGTCTAGGAGGCTGGGAGGCTAGTGGGACTAGGAAGATCAGTCTGGGAGGCTGGGAGGCTAGTGGGACTAGGAGAACTATTTGATTGCGTATTGGTGACTAATATGTTTATTTGACTATGTGATTGATTATTTGTGCATATGCGTGTTTGTATTACAGACGACCTGCCTTCATCCGGCCTTGGAGAGTCGGACACCACAGACCTCATGCCCATAGTATCAGACGGCATAGTCTCATCAGAGCACGAGGTGTATACCTCAGATACTACCAGCACGGACAATGATGATTTCCAGCCATTTGCGCTGCCCAATGACATGGCTGAGCCTGCTGATGGCCCTATCACTATGGAGTTGCCGCTCGCGGTGATCCCTGCCCCTGTACCCCTTGCCGCTTACCCTATTGTTGATATGCCCTTGACGTAGGCACTGACGACGACGTCGACTTGTTTGATGAGGACCCACTCAAGGATGACATGGAGGGCGAGGCCCCTATTGCTACCGGTGATCTCCTACTTCTCGCTGATGCTCCCGCGGATGAGGCACCCATCCATTCACCTGTCCCAGATTCCTTTGAGTCCGTGACATCTGCACCTTCACATGCGCAGGGAGTGTAACATCATTCGCACGACACGCACCCTGATACGGCATCATCCGCTGCACCTGCCCCTGCCCCTAGCTTTGAGTATGGTCATGACGTTGATGACAATTCGGATCCTGTTTTCCCACCGGGCTTTCATCCCGATCATGACATTGAGTTTATTCACTTAGATCAGCCCATGAGGAACCCTGTTGACCCCATGTTTGCTGATCCCGCACATTTTTTAGATGAAGTTTGATGATCCGGAGCCTGCAGTGGCCCCGAGCCAGTAGTTGCTCCAGACCCCGTATTCGAGCATGACCCTATTCATGCTGATGTACCCGCTGTTGATCCTTTGATTGATGAGGTACCTATCGATGATCATCCTATTGTTGCTCCACTGTTGGAGGATGAGCATGCTGTTGATGCTCATGTTGATGCCCCTCACATTGCTGATATTCCCGCTGAGCCTGTTGTTGTCTCCCCTCTTCCTGACCCTATGCCCGTGCAGTTCGATCATGCACCTTTTTGGTCATCGACACGTGCACACCCGAAGTGAGTGGATAGACGATGCTAATGGTCACCCACCTTTCGAGTTTCCTGTGACGCCCCCTTGTGACTCCTGTTTCAACTCCTGTTTCAGTTCCTATGGAAGCACCTTTGTTCCCACACTCACCACACCATTACATGACCCGAAGCCTACACTCGAGCCAGCTGCTACACCATTTCGGTCAGCTTGATGTTGCGCCTGCTGAACCTACACCTTTACGTGATCACGATCCTGTTTCTTTTTGGTCTACAATACATTGCACCCCTTATATCTACCTGCATCTGCCAATCTCCTCGTTTGTGAAATGTTCGTTTTTACACCCGCAACGGCTGACATTGCTCCTTTCCCCTATGAAGACCAACGTCCATTGCGCCAAGATGCCTATAGCTTCCTTTCAGAATATAACCATACCCCGGGGAGGTACTTCAGGTCAGCTACCGCATAACGATTCATCTGCTACAACAGCATATTCCCAACTGCACAGGTCGCACCATTTGCTACATTCACCTCTACAACGTCGGACGAGCCATCTCGATGATTCCTATTGTACACTGTGCTGAAGTTAGACCCTTACATTATAAAGGCCACACGCTAGATGAGTTGCTTCTGTAACATCAACTACAGTTAAGGATATGAGTCACAGAATGTTGGAGCTTGAGCTGACGCCACAATTGGCAACTTCAATTGCGAAACATTACATAACCGAAAACATGAGTTGAGTATCTACATCACAAGACCACATATTGTCTGAAAAGTTTATGCAAAATACCACGTTCTCCAGCCTGTCTATCACTAGCATGCTTTGATCCGCCGCATACATCAAGACTCCTTTGTGCTCTTGACCTTTGTTCTTTCACCATTCCCGGGATTCTGATGTTCATTTCTAAACTATCGAGCGACAGAGCAAATAATTACTTCAACGTATATACAAGCTCGAGGAGGGACTCACGCACGTTAACAGTATACTTTTCTTTCCTCCTCCACCTTAGTCACCAGTATAGTTGATTTCTGGATTAAGCGGATTGCATTACGCTTGGGAAAAGACGCTAATGATAAGCGGGGATTGTGGAGACTTTTGAGGATCACTTCTGACCACGTAATTGTGATGCACTGATATACTTGTTGGACAAGGGTAGGGTGACCCTGTGTCCCTTCTGATGTGATGCATTTTGGTAAGACACAAGGATTGTGGCCGGAGGATAATGAAAGCCCGATCATCTTTAAACACGCGACAATACCTATGATTAATGACTGACGAAAAATATCGTCGCTCTACTCTCACTAAGCACGTTGATAATCTACATATTTGTGCTATAACTATAATACCACATGTTTACTTGCTACGTTCCTATTTGCAAGCTGTGCTATAACTGTGATGATAGTGATTAATTGTTAGACAACTATGTATTTACGTAAACGTAATACACCTCTGAGGTCTTATTCATTAAATAGGGACTTGTATGCTCGTGTCCTTACTAAGACCCGACCTAACCGACTCTCTTCTAGGAAGATGTCGACTCGAGGGAACATCGATACCAACAACCCTCTGCCGACGACAGAGGCGGAATTTCAAGAACGCCTCTTACAGTTCATCGCACAGTACGAGGCCTTTTGCTCCGAGCCCAGCGGAGGTACCTTCGGAAATAAACCACCCAACGGCTGCACCTTCAAGCAGTTCTTGGGCTGCCAGCCCCTACATTTCGACGGCACTGGGAGTGCCGTAGCCTTCATGCGCTGGATTGAGAAGACGGATTCTGATTTGCGTGCGAGCAAATGCGCTCCAGAGGATCAGGTCACGTACATTTCCGGGCTGTTCCGGGATGGGGCTCTGTCATGGTGGAAACTCCAGGTTCAGACGATGGGCGAGGCTGCTGCATATGCCTTATCATGGGACGAACTGAAAGAGCTAATGCATAAAAAGTACTGCTCAAGAACAGAAAGCTAGAAGGTGGAAATTGAGTTCTGGAACTTGAAGATAGAAGGTTCAAAAATAGCTGAGTACGTGGAGAAGGTCCAAGTTCTGTCGCGTATTGTTCCATACATGGTAGATCCAGAGTTTAAGAAGATTGAGCGTTTCATTTGGGGATTGGCACCTCAAATCATGAGCATGGTGACGACATCAAAGCCTGCAACGATCGCTGAGGCCATCAATCTAAGTGTGGCCTTGACTGAAGAGGCAATCAGGATGAACAAACTTTCAACCTCTGAGGAGAAGAAGGAGACTCATGTAGAGTCATCTGGGGATAACAAGAGAAAGTTAGCAAATTTCAAACAGGGTACCCAAATGAGTAGCGACAACAAGGCCAAAAAGAGAAAAGAGTACATGGGTAAACTACATAAATGCGACAGGTACCGACGCTATCATACTGGGCGATGTAAAAATGGGAAGTGTGACAACTGTGGCAAAGTGGGACACAATAGGGAAACGTGTTGGCGTGAGACAAAGCGTGGAAAGAAAGGAAAAGGAAAAGATAAGGGATGTTACAACTGCGGGGATATGAGGCACTATAGGAAAGATTGCCCAAGGGAGATTAAACAAAATTATGGGAAAGATGTCTAACACCGGGCTAGGGAAGCACGTCAGGAATCCAAGCATGGATATCGGTAAGTCCCATATTACTCAATGTTATGCATTTGCGCTACTTGATACTGCTGTAAATTTTAGCTTCGTATTTCTAGAGTAAGAGTATACTTGGTTTAGTAGCAAGTAAGATAAATAACCCGCACACGATAGTACTAGCTAACGGGAAGCTAGTGGAAGCCAACGAAGTAGGTGGAATTGGCAAGAGAGAACTTGGAGAGCGTAGGTTTACGCTAGATCTATTGCCAGTTGAGTTGGGAAGCTGCAACGTGGTAACTGGGACGGGTTAGTTGCCAAGCGATCGAACAAAGATTGATGTCCGCAACCAAATGATGAACGAAGAAACGATCGGGACTCACGAAGCAGGATACACCTCCACAGATCACGAATTGTTTGAAGGCACGAAAGATGATGTAGGAAGGATGTGTTGTTCTCCGGCTCATGTCGGGGACAAGGGAGCCGAAGAAACAAAACTCGAAGATACCCCCGTGATCGGAGAATATCCTGAAGTCTTCCTCGGAGACTAGCCAGAATTATCTCCTCAACGACAAGTTGAATTTCGCATCAATTTAATTCCAGACGCAGCATCTGCTGTTGATGCACTTTAGCGACATACACCTTCGGAGATGCAGGGATTGCCAGTGTAACCTCAGTGGTTGCTAGAGAAGGAAGATAACAGACCAAGACTCCCTATTGGGTAACCCCATTTCTACTCGTCAAAAAGAAGGATGATGATTTTCAAGTAAACGTCAACTACCAGGATCTGAACGAGCTAACCCACCAGAGTCAGTGACTCTTGCTAAGGATTAACGAACCTCTTACATAACTGACTATGAGGACCCAACTACTACTACACGACTGATCGACGATCGAACATCGTTAGCGGAGAAATTCAGGGAGTATACCACGATGAAATTGTGGGACAATGACTGTGCTTAGACATAACCAAAATGGAGCTTCCTACACAGTGTATAAACCAGATCCACAAGGGATGTAGAATCCGGAGAAAACTAGAAGCCTTACACCTAGGAACCATATCGTCAACTCAATCAAACATCATTAACTTGACCAACTTGTCATTGCAGTTAACGAAACCAAAAGTACTTAAATTTTCTTCCGTTGAAGTCTTCACTTTCACTTCTAACAAGTAGAAATTCGCATTTCTACTCCCCTCAAGTAGTTGCATCACGTTGTTTTCCTTCGCTGAGAGTGAACGCACGTTTGCTTCGTACATTTGGTCACTTCTTCGTTTTGGTAAGAACGCATCGCTTCATCACTTGAAAACCTATATATAACCCATGCACCATTTGCTACGCATGCGGTTTCATTTCGAATAAATGCTTCATGAATGTTCAGATATTACGTTGTCAAATCTAATTACTAGTTGTGATTCGAATAACCTATATTTTTGTCATTGATGACTCTGTTGTTATCAAGTCAACACACTTTTTTTTGAAACCACTTTCTTTCAAGTTACATGTTTGCTATCATGCCAAGATTTCCTTGTTGATATGTACGTTTATTGTTTGGTTACGTTGAAACTAGGTTCAACTGCTTGAACTTATCCAGTTCACATGTTTGATTTGAGACACCATATGATGTATTGAGAGCATCATATTCTAATACTTTGGCACAAATTCTTTTGTTTCGAGCCGTAGTAGGCTTGTTTGGTCTATGACTCCACTAAATCGTTGATAGATTTTGGCACCTTACAATGATACTTTCTCAGAATTGAAGCTTGCGCTTATCTGACTACTCACTTCGTACACGGATTTAATTGATTATTTGACAACTTGCCCTAAATCCGTTTTGTTTACCACAATTAAAGCATTCTCAACACACTTGCGTGCTGAGTCAAAGGTACATAAATTCATCTCGTATCATGGTGTACCTCCTAACGATTCTCTCGTTATCAATCAAATGTCTTGCAGTACTTAGTTTCATCTTCCGGCTTATTTCGGTACACCTTCATCTGGTCTCAAACTCGGTGAATTTGTTCAGTCACCGCTATTATGGAATCATGTCATTGCGATACCTTGTGGTGTCATTACAAACTTGCAGCTTGTGCTAATCATGGTCAACCATTTCACACCAAACTGCATATCTTTTCGTTTGACCCGCCATTTAAACATTTCTGATGCAACTACAAATCAAGGTAAGTATACACCAGATTCGTTTGTATTCACTCGGCGTAATCTCGCAATTCGAAATTTGCAACACACTAAACTTTACCATTCACCTACCCGGGAGTTGACAGATCAACATACCATTTCATTTAAGTTGATAATTTTTGAGTTCATATAGCGGGTGCTATGTTTCGTGAAAACTCGTTTGCACATTGCGATCGATCGTTTGAGAGTCTTCTTAGCCAAGGCTCCTCTTTGTGGAACCCCCCTGCTAGCTGGATTACAATAGGCTATAAGTCAAGTACGTTTTGTACTTCTGACATCAACCGCTATAAGCACACACCTTCTTAACCCTAGGGTACGGGTTGTTAAATATTCGTGGACCCACCAAGTGTGAGTAAGGTTTGATTCGGTTTGATGATTATCTACCTCGATGTTATTTATATATATACATGTGTGACGTGACCATAAGGAGTTAAGGTAGTACAAATTTCGGGGACGAAATTTCTTTAACGGGGGGAGAATGTGACAACCCTCACCAAACCAGGTATCCGTACGAATTAATTAGTATTTAATTACTGCTCAATTACTGTGCTTGCTTACAGTGGTAAATAAACTTCTACATGATTTCTGAAATATGCATAACCATGCCTCATACTCTATTTGTTGCTACTCTATTATTTACATACAGAACTTTAGTGACAACCTTGATGCACAAAAGCACAGTAGCACAATGAACGGATAACCCATTTAACACGCTGATATAGCCAGCACCAGGCAGACACTGCCTCTAAGGCCTGTATGAGCCAGAGATAGTTTACTAAACTAGTAGAGAGTGTAGGGATAAGAGGGTTGTAAAACTGCGTCACTAGGTGATAATTATAGTGACCGGATGTGCCTAAAACGTACTTTAAGTACAAGATTCAGCACTTTAAATAAAAATTCAGCATTAAGCTAACTAATAAAGTGCCAAAACATGAGGAAAATATTACTAGACACTTTCCAAGGTGTCGGGAATAAATCGTGTCACTAAAAATAATAATAACGACATTTTAAAGCTTTGTTAAGCACTTTAACGGATCACTATCCAACCGAACAACCGGACTTTATCCGGAACATAAAAATATTGTCATTAACATTATTTTTCCTTGTTTAAGCTTGTTAGGGTCCCCGAATACCCTAACACCCGTTATAACTTACAATACACTAGTAACTAAATTAACCTCCTAACTAACTAACTAATGCTTAACCGGCTAGTTGGAATCGAACCAAACCCCCTCCCTTGTAACCGAATTCGCCCCCCCCCATAGGAGACACCATCTTACAACTTTGATTAAAATAATCCATGTGTCTAAGATCTAGATGACATAAAATCCTTTGGATAATTAGAAAGGGAATTGTCTATAAGAACAAGTATTAGTCCATCCATCACTTTCATCCACTTAACAAAAAAATTCACTTCTTCTCTCCCTCCTTGCTCCATTCGGCCGAAACCTTAGCACCATCCACAACCACCTTTCAATTTCATACAAGCTATTTCAAGCATATACAAGTGTGAAGGATCACGGATAAGGAAGCTCGGTGCACTCGGATTGCAAAGGACCTCACTACATTGCTTTTAACCGCCAATTTTTCGACTGGTTTCTTCCCTAGCCTCGAGCTAGTAGTAAGTGACTCTAAACGCCTTCTTGATCTATTCTAATGTGGTTAATATGAACCTTGCCGGTTAAAAATCATGAACATACAAGATTACATATTAAAAGTTTACAAAAATGATAAACATGTTGGATAAAAGCAATAGAGTTGTGTAAAACTTGTAAGACTTGTTTTATTGTGATTATTTAGTGTTGATCTATGCTAGTAGTAGCTCGGATCGTCATTTAACCCGGCTAAGACATGCCCATGAAACATGACCTAGAATATGTTAAAAATATGAAAGAGGTTAAATGATGAACACTACTACATATCAAACATGAACTTGTGTAAAGACAATCTTTCTTATGAAATAGACTTGTAAACTAGTAGATCTACGGATCTACAAGTGGTATTTTCAAAGGACCAAGCGTCAAAAGAAATCATATTTTCTAAACCGGGTTTTACATGAACAAGAGTGATTTTTGTAAACACACAAGTGTGTAGACACTTGTGTAACACAAAGTTTTGACAAAAGAACTATTTTTGTGAATGTTGACAAGAAGTTGTGGAAATTTATTTTCTTTAAAAACGAGACTCTCAAGAAACCGAGTTGATTTATACAAAGATCCACTAAAAGTAATGGAAAGGTACTACATATTTTGGATAAACCACAAGTTCATGTATTATTGCGATTTATATCTATTTTGACTAGTTTGATGGTTTGAATATTGTTTATTGTTGATTGAGAAAATTGTTGATTTGAATTTTAAAAGAAAATGATACGCTTGAAAGCGTGGCCACCTCCAGTTACAGGGGAAACTCTGGCGAAATTTTTCCAAAAATCTAACACTTGTAAATATTTTTATCACAAGTGTTATGACTATATTTTTAACTTGTTTTCCCGAATAACTTTCGCCACAAATTTTATTACAAAACTTTTAAGTGTCGGAGGTGGGATTTTCACAAAATAAACTTGCTAAAATATATATATATTTAGAATATATATTTTCATAAGAACACTTGCGTAAATTTTTGTGATTATTTTGCAAACTGTCTAAATATTATTTTTAGAGTAAAAATAATATTACCGAATGTTAACAACTCCAAAATAATACGAACGCCTTCACAATAAATATTAAGTTACAACGGTATTATTAATACCACCCGATCTTTAAACATAACTCACGCATTTTTAGAAAATACTCGTAAGTGTGTATTTTCACGAGTGTTATTTTGGGGAAAAATTATCTGGAACAAATATAATATTTTGGGTAAAAATATTTATATTTTGGAAGTAGAGTATTTTAGACAAATGAAATAAAATATAATATTTTTGGGAAAGATATTTATATTTTGGAGATAGAATATTTTGGACAAAAGAATTAGAGTATATTTATTAAGTGGGACTTAATAATAAAGTCTTGGAATTGTATAAACGCACATGTATTAAAACCCCCATCCTTGGGAAGGAATATATTTACCAAATAATTCCGAAGTGTAATTACGAAATAGTTGCCTAACTATTTCCCAAAGACATTAACCCTTAAGCTAAGGCACGGCCGTCTGTCTAATAGAAGTTAGTACGTGTAGGTCGTCGCACAGCAGGTTGACTGGGAGATACTTTTTAGAGACGCACTTCGGTGAGTTCATGTCCCCCTTTTTCTCTTTACTGTTTTTAGTTTTCTAAATTGCAGGGGTGAAATACATGTTACTATGATTACAAGTACTTTTTACATGGTATGAATAGCGTAAGGAGGGTTATTACCTAGATCATGTGAATGGGTAGGCTATTATCGTAAGACCATTAATCCTTGTATAAGGACCGAGAGGCATGAGTGATAGATCTATCGGGTGTTGCGAGCCCCACACATGAGCCAGCATGTGACTGCATGTGGTGACTATGTCGTTCCGCCGGAAGGACCGGTATGAAATACGCGTTACAGGTTTGAGTGCTTCCTAGGCCATTTCACTTATTAATGTATTAGCTACACATTAATTGATCTCTTTTTCCTTATTGCTACATACCAGGAATTTTCATACATACAGACATTTTACAAAGGTTTATATCAACTCACATACACATAAACTCGCTCAACTTTATGTTGACTTTTTAAACTACATGTATTTCAGGAAACTAATGGATCTGGCACGGTATGCATATATATATATATATATATATATATATATATATATATATATATATATATATATATTTCAAGCTGCGTTTGAATAAAGAAGTCATCCCGGGTTTAGAAGGCGTAACCTCTTCCTGGACGGGTTACATAACTCTAAATCTAGTATTGTTTAAAGTCTTTTGCTGAGTCTTATGAACTCATTTAAATCAAGTCAAGGGTTGTAACTTATTTTGTGGTTGTGGTTTTAAGACAAGTATAAAATGGGATGTTTCTAAACTTTATTAATGAATGAATATCTCATGTTTTTAATCATATAGAATTGTTATGATTTATTGCAATGGTATTAAGAAGTCACACCAAATAACCCACGCTTCCGCAAAGCCAGGGTGTGACAGCCTGTACCTTCCTTGATTCACCCTTGGACGCTGGTAATTCCCCATTTGTTACGTACTTAATCAAAGGTGTCATCCAGCATTCTTCCACAGCGCCCATAGCGGATACCTCTCTGAGCGTTGTAGATGATGTATGCAGTGTCTCTACTCTCACTTTATGTTCCGTTCCTCATGTGGCCAATTTGGTAAGTGCATCAGCAATCTGATTTTTACCCCTATGAACGTGTGTCAAGCTTACGCTATTAAACAAGGCGATCAGGCTTTTCGCTTTAGCCAGATATTTTGCCATAGACTCATCGCGAGCTTCGTATGTCTCATTTATTTGGTTATTAACCAACGATGAATCCACATATGCATCGACCCTTATGGATCCCATAGCATGCGCCATACGTAGCCCTGCCAATAGAGCTTCGTATTCTGATTCATTATTTGAACACTCGAACTCGAACTTTAGGACGCACATCAATTTAAGCCCTTCCGGGCTGATTAATATGAGAGCTGCTCCTGCTCCTTTGCCACTAGACGATCCATTTGTGTACAGCTTCCAAGTTTCATTGGCGGTATTAGATTCTAGGCCTTCTGGGTTTACTCCCTGGATATATTCCCCCTCTGGGATTTCAGCTATGAAGTCTGCCAATACTTGACCCTTGATTGTTGTTCTCTTTCTGTACTTGATATCCAATGCCCCCATCTCGATAGCCCATTTTGCGAGCTGTCCTAACATCCCCAGCTTGTTCAAAATCTAATGTAGTGAGTAATTTGTTAAGACTTGAACTTTGTGCCCTTGAAAGTACCTCCTGAGAAGCCGGGAGGCATGGACTAGTGCTAAGACCAATTTTCTAATATGGGATACCGAGTTTCTGGATTCGCCAGTCCTCTACTGACATAGTAGATTGGCGTTTGCACTCCCCCACGTTCCACCATGAGAACAAGGCTGACGCGTAATGAGCCGCGGATAGATACATTTTCAATGTTTCTTCAGGCTTTAGGGCGGTTAAGGTTGGCAAATGAACCAGGAAACATTTCATTTCTTACAGTGCATCTTCTGCTTCCGCCGTCCATCGAAATTTGTTTTTATTTAAACAATCCTTCAGCGTCTTTATGAAGGGTAGGGATCGTTCGGCGTGTTTGGCCAGAAACCTGTTAATTGCCTCCAACCTACCGTTAAGCGTTTGAGCTTCTTTGAGCATTCATGGAGAAGGCATGCTGGTGATTGCCATAACCTTTTTTGGGTTTACTTTGAAACCGTCACTTGTAACAACGACTCCCAAAAACTTATATTCCTCAACTCCGAATGAACACTTTTTTGGATTCAGCTTGATGTTGTACTCTCTCAACGTCCGAAACATTTCTTCAGTGTCTCGCAACATGATTTTCTCTTCTTTGCTTTTAATTACCAGATCGTCCACGTACGCTTCTAGGTTTCGCCCAATCTGATTGGCGAATGCCCTATTGATGTGTGTAAAATGCAACATATGAATTACATCAACTGAGCCATAAAACTAACCCTTTTTTAGTACTAATGTTGGAAAAAGTGTGCTTTTGTCTTCCTTTTGTATTTTCAGGACCAAATGAGCTTAATTGAACAAAAGGAACATATATGCAGCCAAATCTAACATAAATACAAAGAAAAGGAATAAACGTGGCATGCCCGGCCCCTCGACAGCATCTTCCCAAGCAAAACCAAAGAAACAGAAGGCTGACCACGGCCTCGTGCCCAGCGGACACGGGGGCGTGGCCAGTTGTCTGCAGAAAAGACAAAGCTATAGAAGCTTCTATTCCCGACATGGGGGCGTGCCCAGCTCAACACGGGCCGTGGTCAACGCTAAGATTCGCAGAATCCAAGCAAATCTTGATATTACAGATACGCTTCTGCACACGGGGACATGCACAACGAACACGGGGGTTTGTGGAGCTAATGAAGAAAATTGCAATTAATGAAGAAAAAGAGAAAAGGATGGACACGGGGCCGTGCCCAATGGACACGGGGCCGTGTCCGGGCTTCTGTGCAGGCTATAAATAGGGGTGCTTGGTTCACTTCAAAGGCATCCATTGGCAAACCACCTCTCCCCCACTTCACCCACACTCCACCACCACTACAACACCCACATCCACCACCATCATCCATTATCCACCTTAGAGTGTGTGTAGTAGTCTCGGGATCCAAGATTGATAGTAAGAGTTCTTGACAATCAAAGTCTATGTTTGCCTAAGTCTCTTACATCACTTGGTGAAGACAAGCATTTTGTCACACCCCCAAAATCCACCTGCGGAGTATCACCGCTTGGGAGCGTGACTGACCAGAATCAAGCCACCAATCATATAGAACATTGTATAAAGTAAAAGTAATTGCAATATAATCCAAAACAAATCCATATGAAAGGTGTTTCCAAAACATAGGTAAGTTATCATTGTTTAGCGGAAGCGTATTATTGTAAATCCCATAGTAAGTAAGTATCAAATATCATAAGCGTTTAACAAGATGATCACGATCCATGCCCCACAACGACCAGCTCCTCCGTGTGCAAGCTCCATATACCTAACGTCCTGCAAGGCATGTAACAGAGGGTCAACAACTAGTTGAGCGAGTTCACAGAAAGTAATTGCGTAACAGTAAGTTCGTTTGTAACAGGTGGCTCTACTGGGCCGTTAGTACGTTCTATTAGTGGGGGCTTCCCATGTTGTATGACCACTAGACTACTCGTAACCATATGTGTTCTTCACAATCCGAGAACAGTAGTAAGTATAAGTTCACGTAGGTCTTACGTGAGTATCCTTCACATCCGAGGATAGTAATTAAGTATAAGTATCCTTCACAACCGAGGATAGTAATATGTATAAGTATCCTTCACAACCGAGGATAGTAATATGTATAAGTATCCTTCACAACCGAGGATAGTAATATGTATAAGTATCCTTCACAACCGAGGATAGTAGTAAGTATATGCGTACGTAGATTGCACGTATGTGTCCTGCACAACCGAGGACGATGGTATGGTAGTCTAGTAATAGTGTAAGTACAGTTCTATTCAATCACAATCCTTCAATCCCAATTCCCGTGCCCTGGGAATCCCATGCCTTAGTAAGAGTGTGAACTCACCTTGGTTTGCTCGGTATGTTATTGCTTCTAGGATTAATTAACTGTTTAAGTCCGTTACACACGACCTATGATACATTGCACATAATTCGACGTAAGCGTTACATTCAAGTAGGGTTTACAGTCAGTGATGTCTACTAGTTGTGATCTGTGTGAGGGTTGTGTACAGAATGATATAATAAGGGTTGTTCACATCTATAGGATCACGCAGTATCATTCAAGACTTAACAGATTCTACAACATTTATCATGCAACTCAAAGCTTCATATGAACATTCACAAGGTCATGCACCTCTCAAAACTCAGACAAGTATGGGGGGTGTCTCCCCTGTTCAAACTCGGATAGCATATGTAATCATCATACAAACTCGGACATATAATCAATATACAAACTCGGTCATGTAAACAACATACAAACTCTGTCATGTAAACAACATACAAACTCAGACATGATCTATGTAAACTCGGTCAACATAACATCATTAAACTCGGTCCACCATTAATCAATTAAACTCGGTCACATTTCAATTCCATAACTCGGACCATGGAAACTTTAGAAAGTCAGACAAGGGCTTTGGAGTCCAAAGTTCGGACCTTTGGGGTCCTTGTAAAGTCGGACCATGAGTTTCTTTAACAAACTCGGACCTTAATGTTTCTGTTAATAAACTCGGGCAAGGGTTCAATCAAGAAACTCGGGCCATCTTACATGTATATAAAGTCGGGCTAGGTGTCTTTATAAAATAAACTCGGACATATGTAAATCATTAAACTCAGACATATGTTAATCGTTAAACTCAGACTATCTCATGACTAACATATATTATCAAAACTCAGACAATCAAATGGCGATTGAAACAGTTACACGTGAACATTCAACAGTTACGCATACGAACAAACCCTAGTTCTATTCATATTGACGGCATCATCATAATAATCCACCTATGATCATCAATTAATCATTACAAGAACAATATAATCAAGCATACAACTATTCATATTCGTTTCTCAACAATCGGAAATCCTTAAACGCAGAAACATCACATGTGAAACTAGGGTTTTTCATGCATACATAATCAAGAATCAAGAATTGATATCAATCCAATAACCAACGAACAATCATTAACAATTACCTTGTGTTGATTCTAGAGGAAGAGAGTAATCAAACTTGTGATGCCTTGCAAATGATTTGGTGATGATTGCTAGGAGGATTAGAGAGTGATTAGTGAAAAGGGGTTAGGGTTAAGTATCTCTATGATTTCACTAATTACCCTCTACCTCCCTAAGTATCATGTTTTACACTTGAACACCATCTCACAACAATTTCATAGTTCCACCACCAAGTTTACATATTTGACAAGTTTATCACAATTAACACATAACGATGCAAAATCACACAACACACTTCATTGTATCAAAACATATACAATTCCATAGCAACTAATTGTGAAATCAATCAACTAAATAATACAAGAACGTGCAATAAATGCGAAATAGAAATCTTGGAAATTCGAGTTGTCACATTATCCCCAACTTGAAAGAAATTTCGTCCCGAAATTTAGCATGCGGTTACTGAGGAAGCTAGGTAAGTTATGTCGTTCACTGGTTTTCCTAGGGTGTCACATCATCCCCCCCGTTGATTTGGAATTTCTTCCCGAAATTTCGCAGTAGTAGCTTCAGCCTCAGTAGTGGGTGCATTGGTTCCGAATAACTGGGGGTACTTTTCTTTCATTTGGTCTTCGCGTTCCCAGGTGTACTCTGGGCCACGTCGGGAGTTCCAACGAACTCGAACAAGAGGGATTCTCTTGTGTTTGAGGACCTTAACATCCCGGTCCATGATTTCAACTGGTTCCTCGACGAACTGCAACCGCTCGTCGATAGTGAGTTCCTTAAAAGGAACTATGAGGGTCTCATCTGACAGGCACTTCTTCAGATTCGACACATGAAATACGTTGTGAACTGCACCGAGTTCAGCTGGTAGGTTTAGTCTGTAGGCTACTTTGCCTATTCTTTCAGTGATTTCGAACGGTCCAACATACCGTGGGTTGAGCTTGCCTCGTTTACCAAAACGAACCACACCCTTCCAGGGTGAGACTTTAAGTAAAACCCGGTCCCCGACCTGAAATTCCAGTGGCCTCTTACGCTTATCCGCGTAGGCTTTCTGACGGTCGCGTGCTGCTGCCATACGTTGTCGTATCTGTGCAATCTTTTCTGTGGCGTCCACTACAATCTCTGGACCCGTAATCTGACTATCCCCCACCTCTGCCCAACAGAGAGGTGACCGGCATTTACGTCCGTACAATGCCTCGAATGGAGCGGCTTGTATGCTGGTATGATAACTGTTATTGTATGAAAACTCCACTAAAGGAAGGTGCTTTTCCCAGCCGTTTCCGAAATCGATGACACATGCTCGAAGCATGTCTTCAAGAGTTTGAATTGTGCGCTCAGACTGCCCATCCGTCTGAGGATGATATGCTGTGCTCATGTCTAATCGTGAGCCAAAGGATTTGTGCATCGCTTGCCATAATTCTGACGTGAATCGTGCATCCCGATCCGAAATGATGGAGGTGGGCACCCCGTGCCTCGAAACAACTTCTTTAAGATAAATGTCTGCGAGAGTGGAGAACTTATCCGTTTCCTTAATAGCCAGGAAGTGTTCAGACTTGGTGAGTCGATCCACGATTACCCATATTGTATCGTTCCCACGCTGAGATCTCGGTAGGCCTGTAACGAAATCCATGGAAATTTCTTCCCATTTCCACTGAGGTATCTTAGGCTGTTGAAGTAGGCCTGGGGGTTTCTGGTACTCTGTCTTGACTCTCGCACAAGCCAAACATTTGCCGACGTAAATTGCAACGTGGGCCTTCATGCTAGGCCACCAATATGTAGTTCTGATATCGTGGTACATTTTATCCGACCCTGGATGTACCGAGTAGCGAGACTTGTGTGCTTCATCCATCACAAGTTCTCGTAAACCGCCGTATAGTGGGACTCAAATACGTCCAGTTTCATAGTAGGCGCCGTCTTCCCTTGTTCTAATCGTTGCCTTGAGCCACGCAAAGCTTCAGCCTTCACGTTTTCTGGTTTCCATGCTTCCACCTGAGCATCTCGTATCTGTGCAGGAAGACTGGACTGAATAGTGAGCTGCAAGGCTCGTACGCGTCTAGGTAGAGTGTCCTTTCGACTGAAAGCGTCAGCCACAACATTGGCTTTTCCTGGATGGTACTTGATGGCGTATTCGTAATCATTAAGTAACTCGACCCATCGTCGTTGACGCATATTCAATTCCTTCTGCTCGAAGATATGCTCGAGACTCCTGTGATCGGTGTAAATGGTGCACTTGGTACCGTACAGGTAGTGTCGCCATATCTTGAGCGCAAAAACAACAGCTCCCAGCTCTAAATCGTGCGTCGTGTAGTTCCGTTCATGAACCTTGAGTTGACGAGAGGCGTAGGCAATAGCTTTATCCCGCTGCATCAATACACAACCAAGCCCCTGTATTGATGCGTCACAATAAACCACGAAGTCATCCGTGCCCTCGGGCAGTGAGAGGATAGGTGCGCTGCATAGTCTATCCTTCAGGTACTGAAAAGCAGTTTCCTGCGTATTACCCCATCTGTAAACGACACCTTTCTGTGTCAGCATAGTAAACGGCCGCGCGATCTTGGAGAAGTCTTTGATAAACCGCCTGTAGTATCCCGCCAAACCCAAGAATTGGCGTATTTCTATTGGTGTACGCGGTGCTGGCCAATTCCTGATCGAATCTACCTTGGATGGATCGACATAAATCCCATCCTTGTTCACCACATGGCCTAGAAAGTGGACTTCACGAAGCCAGAAGTCGCATTTTGAAAACTTTGCATACAGTTGCTCCTTTCGAAGAAGTTCCAAGATAAGACGTAAGTGCTGCTCGTGCTCCTCCTGACTTTTGGAGTAGATCAGAATGTCGTCGATGAAGACGATGACGAACTTATCAAGGTAGGGTTTGCACACCCTGTTCATAAGATCCATGAAGACTGCAGGCACGTTCGTAAGCCCGAATGGCATGACAAGAAACTCGTAGTGACCATAGCGAGTTCTGAATGCTGTCTTGGAGACGTCCTCATCCCGGACTCTCAGCTGATGGTAACCTGACCTTAGATCAATCTTAGAGTAGTCACTCGACCCTTGCAACTAGTCGAATAAGTCGTCAATGCGTGGAAGAGGGTAACAGTTCTTCACTGTGTCCTTGTTCAGTTCACGGTAATCAAGCTCACATCCTGAAGGTGCCATCCTTCTTTTTCACAAATAAATGGTATCCAAGAGTTCTTGTAGCTCCCCAAGGCGAAGAGATAGGTCGGATAAATCCCTTATCCACGATTTCTTGTAGCTGAGTCGATAGTTCTTCCGATTCTGGTAGAGCTAAGCGATACGGTGCTGGCGATTCCGATTTGCAGGCCGTGGACTCCTGAATCCTAAGCTTCATGACCCATCTTGAGACACCTCTGGCAACGTCCCTCGTTGCACTAACCACCGTGGTGTCTGTTGCATTAGTTACACGTTGGGTGAATTCCCCGATATCCACCCTGCCCCTGACCACCAGAAGTTGGCTGACTCGGCTCTGGTGATCACTATTCTTGCGCTGTTGCTGTGCTTGAGATTGAACGGTAGCCGAACCCTTGCTGGAATACCCATCCCATTTCCGCTTGTTGTCACTAGGAGTAGCGGGGGTAGCAGAAGTGGTAGCGATAGTAATAGCGTTGATACAACTAGGCAGCCCGTTCTGTTCCACTGCCTGATCCGTGAGGCGATGAGCAAGACGCTGAATGTCTTGGATATTGTCGAGGTTAGCCGATGTATCATGGCTCTGAATCTCTGAGGCTAGACCCTTGAGGTACAATTCGATACGCTTGCTTGGGGGGTCCACCATGGTTGGACACAAGATGGCTAGTTCGTTCGACTGTTTCATATGAGCTTCAATTTCTGACCCCGTCATTTTCAAATGGTAAGGCTCCACTTCCAACTTGTGGATGTCATCACGCGTGCAGTATTCCCTTTTAGTACGTTCTTTGAATTCGTTCCAGGGGGTGGCGTTAGCAGCTGCCAGCCCTAATATCTGAACTTACGCGTTCCACCAGGTTAGCGCGATTCCTTCCAACGTAATAGTGGCGTACTTGACCCTGCGAGCCTCAGGGCATTCACACATCTCGAATACCGACTCGAGCTTCCCAAACCAATGGAGTAGTCCCACTGCTCCTTCTGTGCCACCGAATGTGCTTGGACGACAGTCCATGAAGTTCTTGAATGTGCAGACAGGTTGCTGTGCGTTCTGACCCGTTGCGCTAGAAAGATAGGTCAAGATTAAGCGCGAGAGTTGGGTCACGAGAGTAGGATCTAACATCCTAGGATAGGTTTGGAATAGCATGTTATACCTCCTGCTTGTGCGGCTGCAAGTGCCGCAGCAACTTGTTCGTTAATGAGAGCCGTCAACTGGGCTTGAGTCATGTTAACACGTCCAGACATGATCGAACAGTAAAGGTAGCATAAGTATGAATGGTTCGCGAGTAGTGCGATGACAGAAAAGTGTAGGCACATAGGTGTTATTAAGCAATAACAAGTAGTGAGCAAAGTAATGTAAGCATACTACGAGCAAGGTTCTATGCAAATTCTAGCATGTAGGCAATAAACATAAACCTTATTACCTAGGATGTTGAGTCTTGCACGTGGAGCGAAGCGTCGTTGTGGATCGTTGAGAGCACTGTTCTGGTTATAGTCTGGTTTTAATAAAAACGTTTTCCCCATATGAAAACCAAGTTCTCTATAACCAATGGCTCTGATACCAATCTGTCACACCCCCAAAATCCACCTGCGGAGTATCACCGCTTGGGAGCGTGACTGACCAGGATCAAGCCACCAATCATATAGAACATTGTATAAAGTAAAAGTAATTGCAATATAATCCAAAACAAATCCATATGAAAGGTGTTTCCAAAACATAGGTAAGTTATCATTGTTTAGCGGAAGCGTATTATTGTAAATCCCATAGTAAGTAAGTATCAAATATCATAAGCGTTTAACAAGATGATCACGATCCAAGCCCCACAACGACCAGCTCCTCCGTGTGCAAGCTCCATATACCTAACGTCCTGCAAGGCATGTAACAGAGGGTCAACAACTAGTTGAGCGAGTTCACAGAAAGTAATTGCGTAACAGTAAGTTCGTTTGTAACAGGTGGCTCTACTAGGCCGTTAGTACGTTCTATTAGTGGGGGCTTCCCATGTTGTATGACCACTAGACTACTCGTAACCATATGTGTTTTTCACAATCCGAGAACAGTAGTAAGTATAAGTTCACGTAGGTCTTACGTGAGTATCCTTCACATCCGAGGATAGTAATTAAGTATAAGTATCCTTCACAACCGAGGATAGTAATATGTATAAGTATCCTTCACAACCGAGGATAGTAATATGTATAAGTATCCTTCACAACCGAGGATAGTAATATGTATAAGTATCCTTCACAACCGAGGATAGTAGTAAGTATATGCGTACGTAGATTGCACGTATGTGTCCTGCACAACCGAGGACGATGGTATGGTAGTCTAGTAATAGTGTAAGTACAGTTCTATTCAATCACAATCCTTCAATCCCAATTCCCGTGCCCTGGGAATCCCATGCCTTAGTAAGAGTGTGAACTCACCTTGGTTTGCTCGGTATGTTATTGCTTCTAGGATTAATTAACTGTTTAAGTCCGTTACACACGACCTATGATACATTGCACATAATTCGACGTAAGCGTTACATTCAAGTAGGGTTTACAGTCAGTGATGTCTACTAGTTGTGATCTGTGTGACGGTTGTGTACAGAATGATATAATAAGGGTTGTTCACATCTATAGGATCACGCAGTATCATTCAAGACTTAACAGATTCTACAACATTTATCATGCAACTCAAAGCTTCATATGAACATTCACAAGGTCATGCACCTCTCAAAACTCAGACAAGTATGGGGGGTGTCTCCCCTGTTCAAACTCGGATAGCATATGTAATCATCATACAAACTCGGACATATAATCAATATACAAACTCGGTCATGTAAACAACATACAAACTCGGTCATGTAAACAACATACAAACTCAGAAATGATCTATGTAAACTCGGTCAACATAACATCATTAAACTCGGTCCACCATTAATCCATTAAACTCGGTCACATTTCAATTCCATAACTCGGACCATGGAAACTTTAGAAAGTCGGACAAGGGCTTTGGAGTCCAAAGTTCGGACCTTTGGGGTCCTTGTAAAGTCAGACCATGAGTTTCTTTAACAAACTCGGACCTTAATGTTTCTGTTAATAAACTCGGGCAAGGGTTCAATCAAGAAACTCGGGCCATCTTACATGTATATAAAGTCGGGCTAGGTGTCTTTATAAAATAAACTCGGACATATGTAAATCATTAAACTCAGACATATGTTAATCGTTAAACTCAGACTATCTCATGACTAACATATATTATCAAAACTCAGACAATCAAATGGCGATTGAAACAGTTACACGTGAACATTCAACAGTTACGCATACGAACAAACCCTAGTTCTATTCATATTGACGGCATCATCATAATAATCCACCTATGATCATCAATTAATCATTACAAGAACAATATAATCAAGCATACAACTATTCATATTCGTTTCTCAACAATCGGAAATCCTTAAACGCAGAAACATCACATGTGAAACTAGGGTTTTTCATGCATACATAATCAAGAATCAAGAATTGATATCAATCCAATAACCAACGAACAATCATTAACAATTACCTTGTGTTGATTCTAGAGGAAGAGAGTAATCAAACTTGTGATGCCTTGCAAATGATTTGGTGATGATTGCTAGGAGGATTAGAGAGTTACAAGTACGTGTTTTGATTTTTGAGAGAGTGATTAGTGAAAAGGGGTTAGGGTTAAGTATCTCTATGATTTCACTAATTACCCTCTACCTCCCTAAGTATCATGTTTTACACTTGAACACCATCTCACAACAATTTCATAGTTCCACCACCAAGTTTACATATTTGACAAGTTTATCACAATTAACACATAACGATGCAAAATCACACAACACACTTCATTGTATCAAAACATATACAATTCCATAGCAACTAATTGTGAAATCAATCAACTAAATAATACAAGAACGTGCAATAAATGCGAAATAGAAATCTTGGAAATTCGAGTTGTCACACATTTAATGTACTACTTTTGATTTTTAATCTTTTTGCACTTTTTATTTGGTTTTGTATTAATGACTTTGATAACTAGTTTCTTATGTTGTAGGTGAAACTTCCTTATCATTTGTCCGTGGTGTCTTGACATTATTTTATTGTCTATATAAAATAAAAGATTTTCACCATTCATATCTCTACGGTCTATATAGAGGTATGTTGGCTACCTGGTCGGGGGTTAAGGGAATGGTTTGGTAAGGTTCTTGCCTTGTTCAGTGTATAGATCCTGCAAGGACCTGGGTCAAGCTTACTAGGACCTCCTTCAACACCCACTGGTATTGGATGGCGGGGGTGCGAATAGCTTGATCCCCTCATATGTAAACTACTATTAATACATTAACCCGGCTACTTGGGATTGTATCCCTGCTGAACCAAACAACTTAGCCGACGGTAACGTCACCTTTAAAAGAGGGGCCTACCACATTACGCATTAATAACTTAATTAATTATCTTTCAATATTCCGACCCTTTAGGATTGTATCCTTGCTGACTCAAACTACTGGGTTGAGGGTAACGTCACCTTCAAAAGAGGGGCTTACTACTATAACTAAGATAATCTCTTAAAAAGTGCAAAAGTGCGGAAATCATCAAAGGTTACATTAAAGGCAAGTTGGATCCAAGTGATTCATCTTGTCTATCTGTTTTTATTTTATTTTCAGCATTTTTAGTTTTTATTTTTCATGTTTAAAACCTTTTCTAAAAACTTTTGATTTGATTAGACGTTGAGGATAATCCGGTACTAAAAGCTCTTGTGTCCTTGGACGACCTCAGTATCTTACCAACGCTATACTACGCTCACGATGGGTGCACTTGCCCATATGTGTGTTTAGTGTTAGTAGAATATCGTGTTTTATAAATTTAAAACTTGACTAAAGTGTTAAAAAGGGATTAAAATATCAATAAAAATATATCACGCTACACACGCATCACCTATCCATCAGCCTTTGGTAGGTTGCCCGTGTGTTTCGCAATCCAAAAGGTATTTTTGTGTAGTAATAGATCCCGATGTTAGTATGGGAAGCTGTTTTTTCTTCTTCTTCCGCCATCTTGATCTGATGGTACCCCTTATAGGCATCAAGCACACACTTGAAACGATATGGCACTAACGAGTCAACCTTGAAGTCGATTTCAGGGAGAGGATACGCGTCTTTGGGGCATGCTTTATTTAGATCTTTGTAATCCACACACATCCTCCACGTACCGTCGGTTTTCTTTTCCATGACTGGGTCTGCCACCCAAGTATGATAATTTGTTTCTCGCAGAATTCCCGCTGCAGTTAATTCCCGTACTTGCTTCACAATTGCCTCCTTTCGGTCCGGAGCCATACTCCGTTTCCTCTAGGCTATTGGCTTTACTCCTGGCAGTGTGGATAGACAATGCTCCTCTCTGTCACGGGGTATACCGGTCATGTCACCGTGTTCAAAAGCAAAGATATCCATGTTATTACAGAGCAACATTTTGAGGCTATCTTTTATCTCTGGAGAAAGAGTATCACCAATCATGACCGTCTGATCAGGGTGTTTAGTGCTCAATACCCATCTCTCGGGTCCAATCGCCCCTATTGGGCCATCCTGCATCTTTTTGCGTTCATAACTTTGCCCACATGATCGCGATACACTGTTGCCACTCCTCTTGGAGTTGGGATTTTCACGAGTCTTCGTGCCGTGGAGAACAGAGTGTCCAATTTGCCCAGGGTATATCATCCAATGATGACGTTATAATGGGAGTCTGCTCTGACCACTAAGAATGGGATAACAATGGTTCTTTCATATGGCACTCTACCGAAAGTAACTGGGAATATTATTTGCCTAATTGGGTCTACTTTTTCTCCCGTGAAGCCTTTAATGGGAGCATGGACTGGCTTTAGAAGGGCTCTGTCTTCCCCCTGCATCCAGTTGTAGTAATGTTCGTAGATAATATCTTCCGAACCCCTAGTGTCTACCAGTATTCTTCTCATGTTGTAATCACCGACCGCCGTGGTGATAATGAGGGGATTAACACTAAGATGAGTATCCCACTGTCGGGGCCCTACTTGCATGTCAACCAACATCCATGGTTCCAGAATCTCGATACCCCGCTTGGTTCCTCGTCCGTCATCGACATACACCATGTTAATGTCCCGCTGTTTTCTCCCCGTTTTACTATCTTCATCCTTTACAGGTAAAGGAACTTGCTTAATATCTTTAACAAAATTAGCTAACTTCCCCGACTTGACGTAGTATTCGATTTGCTTCTTTAGCTGAAAACAATCATTGGTGTCATGCTCGCGCCCTTAGTGGTATTCGCAATATTTGGAAGAATCCTTTCCAGGTGAGTCCTTTAAAGGCTTCGGTGGGTTGAGTTTCAGGTTCTCTGAGGCAAGGACTTCCGTGGGTGTTTTACTTACCGTAGGTAAGTCTGGCTTCACCTTACCTTGGGAGTACTCGGTCCTTCCCGGTGTGTTTCGTGATCGGTCGTATCTTCCTCGTGAGTCAGTGTTACTACCCCTCGAAAATCTTCCACTTTGACTTTTAATTTTACCCCACAACGATCTGTTTCATCAGATCCCATGTAAGATTCTTTTTTCTTATTCGCTGCATGACTAGCTATGATTGACTTTTCCTGGCGTACATATATTTGGGCAATCCTCATAATTTCTTCTATGGTATCTGGAACCCCGTTCCTGACATGCAATTTTCTGAGGAGCTCGTCATCGTTCACGCCTTGTAAGAAAGCCCCGCATGCCAAATCTTGGGTCAAACTGGGTATTGCTATATTTTCTTTGTTGAACCTTGCCAGGAAATTTTCTATTGTCTCATTGTCTCGTCGGCGTATATGCAGCACCTTGTTCCAATCTTTGGTGTGTCTTCGCTGTTGACTAATCTGTTGCGAAAACTTTGACACTGGTTCATCAAAGCTATCAATCCTTCTGATTGGGAGACTATCCTATTAGACACGAGCTGTCCCTACCGGGGTTTGAACGAACATTTTACACCATAGAGGCATTGACCACAAAGCCACTTCTCCTGCACTCCGGAAAAGATTGATGTGATCGTCCGGGTCGCTGGTCCTATCATACTTGCCCACCGTAGGCGACATCTTTGGTTTATCTCTTATAGTGGCTTCTACTATCCGCCTAGAAAATTTTGACTTGAACGTGACCTCAGCCGGTTTGTATGGTCTAGTCAGCTCATCTTCTTCTAGGTCTACTTGTATCACTATAGGCGAGCGCTGAGTAGCTGGAGGGGTTGTGGCCTATACAACTGATGTTGGTCCAGTTTGGACATAATTAAGTCGTTGCCTTGCACTAGAAGTATTCCCGCTAGGCGCCGTGGTCATGGCTGTATTGCTGGGCACGGGGTACGGACTGGGACCACCATGCCAAATGAAGGTTGTGGGTACTTGAAATCCCATTGCGTTGATTGGCTTCCTTCATACGGATTCCAAAACCATACATCTGATGAGGCGCGTAGCCATATGGTGGCATATAATAATAAGGCGGAATGTTTGCCTTGTTCCCGGGTGTGATTGGGGCGTTTAGCACTGGCCACGACATCGTTACCGGCTGATGAGGCGGTGTAGACATCGCCGCAGTCATTGCCGCTGAATATAACGACGGGAACTGAAATTATCCATCGGTGAGTAATATTAGGCGGTAGTTCTCACAACGGACATGTAAACGGGATGGGGTGACTAGCAGTAGTAATTTCTTGATCCTGAAACCAGCGTAAACACTGGTGA
The DNA here is from genome assembly GCF_002127325.2 of Helianthus annuus. Lineage (NCBI taxonomy): Eukaryota > Viridiplantae > Streptophyta > Magnoliopsida > Asterales > Asteraceae > Helianthus > Helianthus annuus. The sequence goes on from NC_035434.2 coordinate 84,611,693, forward strand.
ACTGGTGTTTAGGGATACACCATGTGTCGATGCAGGCGAGGTAACCGCTGTTGTTATTGATGCGGTGAGAGGTTGAGTTAACCCCGCGCTTAGGGATGAAGGCCCTGTTTCCGAGACGGCTATACTAGAAAGTCCCCTCTCATACCCTGGTGGCATCTCCGCGTTAAACTCCACATTAACGACCTAGTTATTGCCGGAGAAGAAACCATTCATTGATAACCGCAGCGGTCGATGACTTGGCTGGGGCAGATCTTCTGTCATTATCCTTCTTCGAACCTTTTGGTATGTATTGCCCCCAATTGTACCTCCTTCACTATTGGAAGTCGAAACAGTGCTAACATTGCAGTACCTATGTTTGAAACACTTATCGTGGCAATGGATTCTTAGTATTCCAGGTCCCACGGATGGCGCCAATGTAGAAACGTCAACTGAGATATGTCCCTTGGTTGGTAGATCCGACTGAGAGTGGTCCGATCTTTCATCTACAAAATAGAACACTGTTAGGACTCGTTACAGGATTGAGGTTATTCCTATAACCACCCGCTGGTGTGAGAATAAGTATTCGTATGTAGCAAACCATTTCTCTCACACTTGCTACCACTCCACCACCACTACAACACCATCATCCACCACAATCATCCATCTTCCATCATTTAGAGTGTGTAGTAGTCTCGGGATCCAAGATCGATCATAAGAGTTCTTGTCAAACAAAGGCCATGCTTGGCTAAACTCTTACATCACTTGGTGAAGACAAATCTTTTATGTATTAGTTTTTTATTTCCAATCTTTGGCTCCTTTTTATTTAGTTATGTATTAGTGACTTTAATAACTAGTTTTTTATATTGAAGGCGAATTCATCTAACCATTCTTCATATGTCGTTGATTCACATATTCGTGTATTTACAGTCTATTTAAAGCAGTTAACTACTTGGAAGGGGGTTAGAAGGGCGGTTGGGTAATTCTATGTCTCGTTCAGTGTATAGATCCTGCGAGAACCTGGTTCAAGTTTAGTACTACTCCACGGATTGGGCGGGAATGACTGCCCCGCTTGAATCACTTATCTATAAACTACTATTAAAACTTTAAACCAACCCTGCGAGAACTGTATCCCTGCTGACTCACACCAAAGGGTTGAGGGTAACGCTGCATGGAAGGAGGCCTACCACCTTTTGCATTAATAACTTATTTAATTATCTTTCAATAATCCGACCTTGCGGGACTGTAACTCTGCTGACTCAGACCAATAGGTTGAGGGTAACGCTGCCTGGAAAAGGGGCTACTACTAGAACTTAAAGATAATCTCTTAAAATGCCCCAAAGTGCGGAAATCATTAAAAAGATACATAAAAGAGGAGTTGGAACCAAGTGATTCCTTCTTGTTTATCTATTTTTCCTTATGTTTTAGTTTTGCTTTTTAGTTTATTCTTTTATTAGCTTTAAACTCTTTTCATCAAAATTTGGTTAGATTAGACATTAACGATAAGCTAGTATTTAAAGCTCTTGTATCCTTGGACGACCTTGGTATCTTGCCATCACTATACTACGTCCGCAATGGGTGCACTTGCCCTAACATGTGTGTAGAGTGATAGTAGTGTATCGTGTTTTATAAATTTAAAACTTGAATTTGCGAGTAAAAAGAGCTAAAGATATCTAAAAATTATATGCACCCGCATGCACGTCACTATTGCTATGTAATTACGTAATCACTTGGGGTTTCATATAAAATACAATAATAAAATCACGTAATGGGTATTCAAAATCCTGTTTTCAAAATCACGTAATTACGTAGTCGTGTGTTGGGTATTCAAAATCACGTAATCATGTAAAGGTTTTCAAAATCTTGTATTTTTTTAAGAAACCTATAACAATAGGCTGCTTGGATTAAAGATAGTGAAATACTCGTTAATACGGTGCAATTTTTCTAAAAAAAATGTTAATGGATGAAAGAGTTATAGTCGTTTGAAAATAAAGGGGGAAAGAGTTAAAGTGAGAAAGGACCAAAATACCCTTTTCTATTTGTTTCTTCAATTATTTGAATCTTATAATTACGAAAATGTCATAACCTAATTTTCAGCCCTTGATCTAGATCAACGGCTGAGCTTTTCTCCGACACTTTGTACACAAATAGATAATTACTTTTCTAATCACTAATTAATAGTTTATTATTTTCAAAGTATGTTCGGTGACAAAGTGAGGTTGTTGTAATTAAATTCCTAATCTTTAATTATAATACCGACTTTTTATTTGAATCAATGAAAGAAACTAAAGGGTATTATAGGCTTTTCGCAAGATAGCGTGGCCAAAACAATTTGAGAATTCAATCTTTACTTTGCCATGACCATGAGCACCCACGAGGGATCATAATACGTATTAAATTTTGTACAACAATAAAATTATTGACTTTGGACACACATCATTCATCTAGACGATTTGCATCATAGTAGGCGTGCGCATCCTAATGTTGAAACGCAGACAAACCCACTATTATATATATAATTGCTTACATATAATCTTCTTCATTACAAGCCAAAGCAGTCGAAGTTCAAGTATGGCATTGGATAACAGTTATAACTCATGGGCCGATCAGTGGGACACCAAATCAGAATACGTGTACCCGCAACGCAAGACCGTCAAGAACAAGGTCGGGGGTGGATTTGGTAAGACGAAAACGGTGGCCATGACAGGGATGAAGAAGGTTAAGCAGGGAACAAGCATTGGGATCCATTGGATCAAACAAAAGTATAGTAAATCCGCTCAAAAACATTGATCAATGCGTGTGTTTTGGACATTACTATATGAAGAAGATTAGGGTTTTGTATAGAATTAATTCATGCTGATTTAGTATGGTGTTGTTATTTACAGTTTAATTTATTGGTTAAATATAAAAGGCTATGTGAAAAAAAAGTGTTGTATAAGGTGTATGCTGTGTGATTTGGTTCTCTAAATATAAAAAGTTACAAATATTAGAACATAAAAGATATACAAGATCCTTCTCACAATTGATTCATTGAATTTGAGAATATTCGCTAACATAAAAAATATCATGTCATATAAAAATTGTATTATCATACCAGCAGTGTGTGTGTGTCTGTTTTACTCGCTAGAAGTTTAAAACTTTATTTTTGGCATCGAATTAAATCAAGCTGGATTAGGATTAGTATTTGAATTTGAATTAGCTTGTAGTTATCCACAAGTTGGCTAGGTAATTATACATATTAATAAAAGTTTGAGACTTATCCAATCGTTTTTGTTTTTCTATTACCTGGATTGACAGGACCGATGTGAAATTTAACTAAAGTAACGTGATGTTTATTTTTTCTTTTTTTATATAAAGATTATAAAATTTTCTCTGTTTATTTATTTTTTCTTATGTAACAAGTTACTGATAAAAAACACAAACCATGTAATGTAAATTAATAAATAAAAGCCGGCAGGTAGCACACCGTAGCTGACTTGACATCATGGTGAAGCTTCTAGATATAACATAGCAATACTTTGACCAGATAGAAAGGAAACTTCCATCCATCATCGATGACGTTATCACCTCCCTTAAAATAAATACAAGATTTAGGAAAGGAAGAAGAGGAGAGGGTATCATCGTCTTTTTCTAAATACTTTAATTTACTCATCTCCGCCGAATGGTTATAAATACATTGATCAGCCAGCCTGCTTTATCTGACCAAAAACAAAGAAAGAAACAAACACATTAACGTAAGTGAAGGGATGTCTTCTTCGTTTGGCAATTCATGGGCCGATCAGTGGGATCATAATCCAGATCCGATGCCGGCGTCGTCTACTTACACCAAGAAAAAAACAGGCGGAGGGATTGGGAAGACAAAAGAGGTGGCTGCCACCGGCGCTAAGAAGGTCAAACAAGCCACTTCTGTAGGTCTTCGTTGGATTAAAGACAAGTATCATAAAACCACACAAAAACATTAATTCATTCCTTTTTGCTTTTCTTTTCACTATGTCCATTTTTATTTCTTCATTTTATGTATCATATTCTGATTCATGTATAAACAACCAAACGGATAGTTGTGTTTTCCTATCATATTTGATTTTAATCTTTTTTTAAACAAGCTTACGTGTGATCTGGCCAAATTTATGATTACAGCAGAGTCCGGCTCGTGTACAAGAGAAAACTCTTCTACGAAGCATACGAGATATCATTGATCTCCCAAGATCAATAGCTACAAATAAAGCAATGACATTTTGGTAAATATCATATTAAATCAATTGAAAAAACAAATGAAGAAATGGTATTCTCGTCTTTTCTCACTTGAACTCATTCCTCTATTGATTTTCTTACGTTGATATATATTATATTATTTTGGTGAAAGACTAAAATTATATATTTCTAGAACTAGCCTTGAAAATAGATTATTTTTAAGATGATTTTTATACCTTTTTACCAAGCATAGATTATATATTCATATGAAATATAACTTAATATATATATATAGGGTAAGGTTATTGTAAAAAAGACAAAAAGTGTGAGAAAGGTAAGAAAGAATCTCAGCCATTAGATCTAATTAATTGAAAAGGGTAAACAAGTAATTTTATCATTAATTCAATTAATTAAAAACTTCCCATAACCGCCACCTTAATTATAGAAAGTATATAACATCATTCAGCAAGTATATAACATCATTCAGTAAGTATATAACACCGTTCATCAAGTATATAACACCATTCAACAAGTATATAACACCATTCAGTAAGTATATAACACCATTCAACAAGTATATAACACCATTCAGCAAGTATATAACACCATTCAGTAAGTATATAAACCATTCAGCAAGTATATAACACCATTCAGCAAGTATTTAACACCATTCATTGACTAAACATCTGATCGAAACATATTTTTTTCTCTATGTAAGTATAGCAATATGGTACTCATATTAAAGATAAAAAAACGCTCGTTATTATGGTGTAATTTTTTTTAAAAAAAAGTTACGTATAAAAAGTTATTGACATTTAAAAAAGACAGGGGGAAGTTACATGTGCATTACCTAATTTCTAGTGGGTTTAAAAGACTATATTGCCCCTATATATTTCAAATCAGTCCAAATTAATGAAAATATTTTACAATTTGGTCCCTATTGATCTCAACCATTAGATCAAAAGATCTAATGGCTGAGATTCTTTCTTACCTTTCTCACACTTTAGGCCTTTTTTACAGGATCCTCTACTTATATATATATATATATCTATATATATATATATATATATATATATATATATATATAGGGTAAGGTTATTGTAAAAAAGACAAAAAGTGTGAGAAAGGTAAGAAAGAATCTCAGCCATTAACTCACTCACATCACCAACACTTGATGAAAACACAATTATACAAGTACGATACAACTCACAAGATACAAGAATATATATATTTGGCGAAATATATATTAAACGGTTATCAATTAATACATCTAAAACACAATTCAACGAATAACAAATACATATAAGTCTTAACACATATTCAAGATAAAAGACTTGTACATGAGTCATTACAAAGACCGAAGTGTCTAACAAATATTGGATGTTTGTAGGTCGTGACACTATTCAAGACGACCGCACGCGAGATCACAGTTACTTACAGTTCACGGACGCAATTCTGTGAGTTCATGTCCCCTCTTCATTTTAAATGCTTTACAACTTTACAACTATCGGGGAAAATACATGTTCATAGTATGATAAGTCAAGGAATGAAACACCGCATGTGTGAATAGGGTTATACAACTAAGCACCATTAATCCAGTTTGGACCTAGGTACAAGGGGTTAAATCTAATGGGTTTTGGCGAGTCCCACTCTTGGTCGTGGACCCATACAGAAGAGTGCGTTTGTGTCCCAGTCGATGGTAGTCGACACAAAATCGTCTAGGTTTGGATTGCTTCCTTTTTCGTCACACATATTAATATCCTTGCAAAACATTAATGATCAACGATTTCATTGACGCCTTACATACTACATCATACATTTTACAAATTCATCTTTTACAACTAAACTGCCTGAACTCGCCAACTTTTGTTGATGTTTTCAACTTAACATGTATTTCAGGGAATTAATAGACCATGTCAGGGATTTCAGACAAGTAAACAAGTATTAAGACTCCATGTTGCCTTTTGAAGGGTTTGCCTGTTATATACCGCCTCTTTGCGGCAATATAATGGTCAAAACCTTAGTAGTTAAACTTTCATTTTGATGTATGAAACAAAGACGATTTTACTTTCAGTTAATGGTTTGTAATCGATACACTTAAACTCGTGTTGTGTTCTTTTGAAAAATTATGTTAATGGCATTGGAGTATGTTTTATTCATTTAGTATGTTCACTTATGTTGATATTATGCAATGAGAACCAAACAGATCACACCTCGCGCTTCCGCTACGAGCGGGTGTGACAGGTTGGTATCAGAGCATCGATTGTAGTGAACCAGGATTCTTTCTCGAGTCTAAGTCTACAATCACTAGGGACCTCCCACGAAAACAATTTATACAAAGAACAAAAAGTTTTCATTGCATAAACATTTTTCATGGTCCATTTCACAAGAATTCATCTCATACAAATCAAGAAATGACATTAAGCATCTTAGCCTCTAAAATAGTAGACATGAAATCTTAAGTTGATCCACACGACTCAATTAGGATAACTTAAAATGAACTTATGTGATTCATACATTTCGTGTATATATATATTAAGTGATAATTAATTATTAATATATATGTCGTACAACTTATTTCCCAGGTTACAATGTCTTCATCTGAGGGTAGCAATGTGTACGACGACGTGGACCCGATGGAGTTAGTATCCGACGACAAGTATGTGCTGGAGGTTCAGGTTATTACATCAATCAGCGAGTCTGCATCCGACGGCGATATGGACGACATTCAGTCGTTCGCACTACCAGATGACATTATAGAGGACGATGTGTTAGCTATTCCTCCTCTGCTCAACGACATAGTTATTATCGGTCACCCGGAGGGTGAACACGTAGTTGAGATTATACCCTTTGACATCATTACCCTTGCTGCCATACCTTTTGTCGTCGATCTCGACGATGACGATGATGTCATTCCAGTGTTTCCCGTGGATCACGTGGATGATGACTTAGGAGATGGGAAGTTTTTGACTTGGTCATTTTAGATGTCGGATCACCTGTAGTCTCGGTGATGGATATTTCTTCAGACTCAGACACCGACTTAGATGTTCACTCTGGTGCATCTGTTACTTCATCTGCACTTCAGGCCATTGGCGTAGAGAGATACCCAGACTTTGGGGATGATGTTCTCTCAGCTGAGCCAGTTATCCCTGCATCTGTTCAGAGTCCTACTCCCCCACATACCCCAGTCCACACACCTACTTATGAGCCTACACAGGCCCCTGTTCCAGATGGATCTACAGGCCATATACAACTCATGCATTTTGTTCCTACCAGGTTACCCACTCGTCACACAGGCGAGGCAGGACCTTCAGGACACGCACATATCCCACCTGGAGAGACTGACCCATACTATATACCGCATGTTCCAGTCGAGCACCTTGCGACACAATACTCACCACCGCATGTTATGCCTACTGCAGACCCGTAACATCCATCTCACTACCCAGGCGCCTCTACTGATAACCTTATTCTCTCTTTACAGCTTCAGATTAACATACTTTTTAGGAGACTCCATGAGTTGCAGCAGCTTACTGACGCCAGACCTCCACCTCCACCAGTTCATTCACCACCTCATGCTACACCATTTTTAGTGGACACTTATAGTTATTACGTGTTTGGAATGTTATAGAGTCACGTTGGAAACGACATTATGGATGCACATTTAGCTAGCTTTGCACAAGGATATCAAGGTGAATTCAGAACCCTACCCTTTTACGGTTTTACATTTTTATAAATGTTTTCTAGGTGGAAAGACATGCACGTTTTGCAAAAAACAAACAAGGTTTTCGATGAACAAAAATTACATATTTCTAAACCATGCTACAAACAAGTTTTAACTAACACAAATGATTTGTGAATTTTAATAAACTCAAATGGTTTACGAAAAACTTATGCAAAAACATACCGGTTTTTACAAAAAACTTAAGCGGATACAAAACATGCATGAGCTACAGACTAGTGACGGGGTTAGTCCTAGTTAAAACAGGATGGGCGTCCTACATCTAAATAAGGGGATTGGTTGGTCCTGCTCACGAACAACGGGACAATGTGTCCCACATACAACCCATAAATCTTGCATGCACCTAACGCCTTCATCTTAAGGATTGGATTGTCCTACATACAGGCTCATGTGGGCATGTTGTCATTGTCATGTGATGTGTGCAAAATGTAACATATAAATTACATCAAATGAGGCATAAAACTAACCCTTTTTTAGTACTAATATTGGAAAAAAAATGTGTTTTTGTCTTCCTTTTGAATTTACAGGACCAAATGAGCTTAAATGAGCAGAAGGAACAAATATATAGCAAAACCCAACATAAATACAAAGAAAAGGAATAAACGTGACTTGTCCGACCCCTCGGCAGCATCCCTAAAAGAAAAAGCAAAAACAAGAAACAGAAGACTGACCACGGGCCGTGCCCACTAGACACGGGGGCGTGGTCAGGTGTCTGAAGAAAGGACAAATTTGTGGAAGCTTCTACGCCCACCACAGGGACGTGTCCAGCTCAGCACGGGGCATGGTCAATGCTAAGATATGCAGAATCTTGCAAAATCTTGGTAGTACAGATACGCTTCTGCCCATGGGGCCGTGCCCAGCGAATACGGGCCGTGTGGGGCCCTATGCTGACAAATGCAATTAATGAAGGAAGAGAAAAGGATGGCCACGGGGCGTGTCTGCTGGACACGGGGCCATGGCCGGGCTTCTGTTCAGGCTATAAATATGGGTGCTTGGCTCACTTCAAAGGCATCCCTTGGCAAACCACTCATCTCCCACTTTGCCACTTTGCCACTACTCCACTACCACTACACCACCAACACCCACCACCATCATCCATCGTCCACCTTTAGAGTGTGTAGTAGTCTGGGGATCCAAGATTGATCATAAGAGTTCTTGTCAATCAAAGGCCATGTTTGGCTAAGTCTCTTACATCACTTGGTGAAGACAAGTCTTTTGTGTATTACTTTTGATTTTTAATCTTTTGGCACTTTTTATTTGGTTTTGTATTAATTACTTTAATAAGTAGTTTCTTATGTTGAAGGTGAATTTTCTTTATCATTTGTCCGTGGTGTCTTGGCATTACTTTACTGTCTATATAAAATAAAAGATTTACACCATTCATATCTCTACGGTCTATATAGAGGTATGTTGGCTACCTGGTCGGGGGTTAAGGGAATGGTTTAGTAAGGTTCTTGCCTTGTTCAGTGTATAGATCCTGCAAGGACCTGGGTCAAGCTTACTAGGACCTCCTACAATACCCACTAGTATTGGATGGCAGGGGTGCGAATGGCTTGACCCCCTCATATGTAAACTACTATTAATACATTAAACCGGCTACTTGGGATTGTATCCCTGCTGACTCAAACCACTTAGCCGAGGGTAACGTCACCTTCAAAAGAGGGCCTACCACTTTTCGCATTAATAACTTAATTAATTATCTTTCAATATTCCGACCCTTTGGGATTGTATCCTTGCTGACTCAAACCACTGGGTTGAGGGTAACGTCACCTTCAAAAGAGGGGCCTACTACTATAACTAAGATCATCTCTTAAAAAGTCCAAAAGTGCAAAAATCATCAAAGGGTACTTAAAAGGCGAGTAGGATCCAAGTGATTCATCTTGACTATCTGTTTTTATTTTATTTTTATTTCTGTATTTTTAGTTTTTATTTTTCATATTTAAAACCTTTTCTCAAAGATTTTAGCTTGATTATGTCACACCCTGACTTTTGCGGAAGCGTGATTATTGGTGTGACTTTCTTAATACCATAGCATTCAATCATAAAAACGCTATATGATAAAAACCATAAGATGTTCCTCCATTAATTACGTTTGAAAATAACACAACATACTTGTTTGAAACATCGATACCAAATTCAAGTTACAAACCACAACATATTTAAATGAGTTCATGAAGACTCAACAAAAGACCTTAAATAAAACCGGGTTTAGAAACATGTGTTCCATCCAGGAATTGGATACACTTCCTAAACCCTACGACCTCGGATGATATCTTTTATTTGTAACGCAGCTTGAAAACATGAAACGCCTGCCAGATCCACTTAGTTCCCTGAAATACATGTAATTTGAAAACATCAACAAAAGTTGAGCGAGTTCATGTGTTTGTGTATGAATAAACCTTTAAAGTATGTCTGTATGTATGTATATCCCTGGTATGTAGCAATAAGTAAAAATAGATCACCAATGGTTTGCAAGGCCAAAGGTATGTGTGAAACGGTGCAGGAAAACTCAAACCTAGCGGAATTTTGCCACGGCATTAGTATGTGGACATAGCCACCACATGGGCCACCCTGGTCCTCATGGGTGTGGGCTCGCTACACCCAAATAGATCTATCACTCATGTCCCTCGGTCCTACAACGAGGATTAATGGCCTTAAGTGTTGTACCCACCTTTCACATGATCAAGCAGTAACCCTCCTTAGCTAACCATACCATGTATGAAACATTTGTAAATAATTGTAACATGTATTTCACCCCCGAAGTTATAAAACTGAAAACAACTAAAATAAAAGGGGGACATAAACTCACGGTTTTGCGTCTTCTGTGCTCGTAACTCAAGTCTCCTTAGCAAACACGACTCCCTACAATGTACTAGGGTCTATTAGACGAACGGGCTGTGCCTTGCCTTAGTATTTACGTTTTTGAGTTACGTTTCTTTTAATATTGTCCCAAGTTATAAGTTCTTGTTAAAATAATGATTATTTTAACTTTGAATTATATTTAATTTGGGAATACTTGTTTAAACAGTATTTTGTAATAATACTTCTCAAGTATTTATTTTCGTATTTCCTTCCCAAGGATGGGGGTATCTCATACATGTATATTTGCATTCTTGTATTTGTAGCTCCAAAATAATATATTTTTAAGTCTAACTTAGAAAATATATTTAAACTTATTTTGTCCAAAAATAATGTATTTCAAGAAAATATATATTTTCCCAAAAATCATATATCTTCTAAATATACTAAGAAAATATATTTTTACTTCCAAAAAGAATATATTTTCTCCTTGTCGAAAATATGATATACTTTGTAATAATACTAAAAATCATATTTTCATTTCTTGTATCCAAAATAATATTTACCAAAAATATATTTATAACGCTACCTTCCAGAATATTTTGTAAGTTACGTTCTTGCTTTCAGTTTCACAATATTAAGTGTGTAACTTATATATTTATTCCTTGTGATTTTTGGTATTATTTTGGATTGTAAATTCTTAGTATTTTGTTAAGTTATATTACTTTAAATCCTAAAATAATATAACTAATACACAAAGTATACAAATAATCACACACAATGTGTCTTTAATGTAAATATATATTCTAAATACGTATTTATCCAATTTTATTTATAAAAAAACCAACCTCCAATACTTGTATTTTTGTAACAAATTCTATGGCAAAGTTTATATTGAAAATCATAGATAAAACACACTTGTAAATATTTGTTTAGAAAATATTTTTCTAAGTGTTTATATTTTTAGACAATTTTGCCATAGTTTCCCCTAAAAATGGAGGTGTTCATGCTATCAAAGCATATCATTTTCTTTTTAAAATCATCACAAACATTCAACAATCAACACTAAACAACTTTCACATACCAAGTGCCAAAACTATGCTATTTACAAAATAATCATGAACTTGAACTTTCATAAAAACTTGTAGTAACTTGGTGGTGTGTTTAGTAGACTTAGTTACCCTCTAAAGTGTGTTTACTTCTTCAAAGATCTCATTCTTGAAAGATTTAGGTGTTTACAACTTACTAGATGATTTTTCCAAAAATCATTCTCTTGAATTTTTCTTGTAAACAGTGTATTCTTATACTTGTTTCACCACTAGAAACATGGTTGGTTTTCTTAAAAAAAACAATGCTCTTGTAAATCTTGTGATTTAACTTGGTTTCTTTGGAAAACTATTTTTGTAATCATCCACATTTATGTCTAGTAAACAGATTACATACTTCATTATTTACAAAATCATTTTCATTTTCAAGTTCAGGAAAACATAAAGCATGATGATCTTGGTCTTTCACAAGATCATCACCTTAACTTACTAGATCATGTGTTTAATCACAATCTAGTAGGTTTCCTTATGATGTCTAACATCACTAACACAAATCTTAGTGTTCATCAAGATTAACAATGTATATCATCTTTTAACCAACAATATATGAAGTAGGATCAAGTAATATGAAGCTTACTACTAGCACAAAGGCTAGGGAAGAACACTTGATGTTGTAGATGACAAATGTGTTGGATAAAAGCTATTGGGAGAGGTCCTTCAAGATCCACAAGCTCCACACTTCCTTAAACACCTTCTAGCACCTTGTGTATACTTGAGATTGGGTGAACAAGATCGAATGATGATGGTGGTTGTGGGGGGTGTTCTCGGCCGAAGAGAGGAAAGGGAGGAGAGAGTGGTGTGAGTGAAAGAATCCTCTTATAACCATGTTAATTTATTAACCCTTGTGTAATGTGTTCCCCAAGTACATATCATGATCATCTAAGATATCAAAGTGAATCCAAGGAAGATTAAGTAGGATCAAGGGAAATCTTGGGGTGGGGGCCACATGGTGACCGTCCATATGAGGGGGGGGGTCTTGGTTGTGATTAAATGGGTAGTTAGATTATATAGTTAGATATTAAGTGTATTGATTGGTGTTTAAGTGTATGATGTGTTATACAGTGTGTTAGGGTGTTCGGGGATCATAACTAGCTTGGAAACATTAAAACAATGTCTCTAGTATAATTTTGGTGTTTCGGGTAGGGTCCGGTTGTTTGGTTAGATACCGGTTCGTTAAAGTGTCAAACTATTTCGTTTAGTGATCTTTATGTACCCTTTTGTGACACTTTTAATTCCCGACACTTAGGAAAACATTCAGGACCATTTTGCCATATTTTTGCATGTTACAAACCTGTTAAATTGCTGATTTTTGCTGAAAAATGCTGAATTCAGCACTTTAAGTGGGTTTTAGGCACTTTCTGGCACTTAAACTATCACCTAGTGAAGCAGTTTTGTGGTCCTTACTTCCCTACACACCATACTAGTATAGTACCTTATCTCTGGCCCATACGGGGTCTCAAAACACTATATGTCTATGTACTGAACATCGTCAGCATTTTTTTGAGTAATCCGCTAACTGTGCTAACCGTGCTTTGTGCATAGTTTATGTCACTAAAGTTTGCATGTAAGAATGATGTGACAATATGAAATGTGATGCACATGTAAGTATGATACAGAAAGCAAAAAGCAGTCATTTGTAATTCAGCACAGTCATTAAGCACTAACCATGGTTAATTAAAATTTACGGATACCGGGATTTTTGACGGTTGTCACATTCTCCCCCTGTTAAGAAAATTTCGTCCCGAAATTTTAAGCTCTGCTACTAGCAGCAGGGGAGTTGGGGAACAAATGTGGATATTTCGCTTTCATGCGATCCTCACGCTCCCAAGTAAACTCTGGGTCGTGACGCGCATTCAAACGGACCTTGACGAGTTTAACACTACTCCTACGCGTCTTGTTAACCTTCCAATCAGTAACCTCAACAGGTTCTTCGGTAAAGTGGAGTGTATCGTCAATGTGGACTTCATCGGCGGGAATGACAACTGTTTCTTGAGTTGGACTCTTTTTCAGATTAGATACATGAAATGTATCATGAACTCCATTCAGTTCTGTGGGTAGATCCAACTTGTAAGCTACAAGAGCAATCCTTTCCAGGATTTTGAACGGTCCAATGTATCGCGGGTTCAACTTCCCACGCTTCCCAAAGCGTGCTACACCCTTCCAGGGTGAAACCTTTAATAAAACCATATCTCCCACTTGAAACTCCAAAGGTTTCCTCCTTTGGTCCGCATAGCTCTTTTGTCGATCACGAGCCGCCTTGATGCGCTCTCGGATCTGTATAATCTTGTCTGTCGTCTCTTGAACCAATTCGGGACCAACAAGCTGTCTATCACCCGCGTCTGCCCAGCATAGCGGTGATCGACACTTGCGTCCGTAGAGAGCTTCAAACGGTGCAGCTTGAATGCTTGCATGATAACTGTTGTTGTATGAGAATTCTACCAAAGGTAGGTGAGTGTCCCAACTGCCACCCAAATCCATTACGCAAGCTCGCAACATGTCTTCTAGCGTTTGAATTGTTCGTTCGCTATGGCCGTCTGTCTTTGGGTGAATGGCAGTACCCAAATTCAGCTGAGAACCAAACGCTTCTTGGAAGGATTGCCAAATCCTTGACACGAATCTTCTGTCTCTATCAGAAATAATCGAGAGAGGCACTCCATGTCGTGCAACTATCTCTCTGAGGTATAGCTCAGCAAGCTTGATAGTGTTGTCTTTCTCCTTGATCGCCAAGAAGTGTGCAGATTTGGTCAGACGGTCTACGATTACCCAAATCGTATCATGACCTCTGGGTGTTTTTGGTAACTTTGTTATAAAATCCATTGAAATTTGCTCCCATTTCCACATGGGTATTTCAGGTTGTTGCAGAAGACCTAATGGTTTCTGATATTCGGCCTTTACCTTGGCACAAGTCAAACATTTGCCAACATACGTTGCAACATCGCCTTTTAATCTTGGCCACTAGTAGAATGTGACAACCCTTACCAAACTAGGTATCCGTACGACTTAATTAATATTTAATTACTGCTTAATTACTGTGCTTGCTTGAAATTATGGATAAACTGCTACCTGAATACTGATACATGTACATACTTGCATCATACTTTATTTGCTGTCACTCTATTATTTACATACAAAACTTTAGTGACAACCTTGATGCACAAAAGCACAGTAGCACAATGAACGGATAACCCACTAAACATGCTGATATAGTCAGCATCAGGCAGACACTGCCTCTAAGGCCTGTATGAGCCAGGGATAGTTTACTACACTAGTAGAGAGTTTATAGAACACTTCTGTAAACATTGAGCTTGTAACCGAACCTTCATTTGCATTAATACGACTAGTGTTAATCGGTGAAAAAAAAAAAAAAATTATTGTAGGTCCGTGTTTCCGGGATCCAACCCGTGATTTTCGTGTTCATGTTCAAAGATGGAAGAGATAAGAGAGGATAAACATAACAAACTTTGTATTAATCCGGTAGTAAACATTACAAGTCGGCCCGGTTACATGACAACCGAACTAATACCAAAGAAGTATACATCCGGGGAGAAACCAAGTGGTGATTTCTCCCGGTGAGGTCTCAGACCTCCATTCTCTCTCTAGCACACACTTGTGCTCTCACTCTTGTGTTGCAAATGACAAAGTGTTGGTATTTATACCAAAACAAACACTGCAGGTCGAAGGATCAGACTGACTGGTCGAAACATCATCCTTCGATCAGACAGTCTTCGAAAGATATTCACATACCTCGAATGATATCCTTCGATATCCTTCGAGGTCCATCCTTCGATGGGTATCTTTCGAGCTCATCGAAGGATATTCATAATCCTTCGATGCCTTATCCTTCGACACCAATAACAACACAGCAACTTTGTCTAGCAACACACACACACAGTCAAACCAACAACCCTCTCGTTTGACCACTTCAAACGAGCGGGTCTATACACGTTCGCTTGACCGTTTCACTAACTATTACAAATTCAGCATAAAATAAAACTAATCTATTCGACAAGCATCGGACACAAAATCTGCATCAACAAATTCCCCCTTGTCCGTTGCTGTCGAATGCTGAAAATGCAATTGCAATCAATCTTCAGCCAAGTATTCATCTTCTCTGTGTAGACAAATTCCCCCTTGACCGATGATCCAGGTAAGTAGCATCCTGATGCTCATTGTATAAGATTTCCCCCTCAAAGTACGCGTATCCGTGTTGAGTGTTGTGCAATTTCCTCAAAAGGATCAATTGACCGATCTTCCGCTGATCTTCCAAAACTCCAACCGGCATATGATAAAGGTTCCATTCTTAAACAACTGCATCAAGTCTTGATCTTCAAGTGTCTGTGCAAAACATTCCACGCTGAACCGTTTGAATCACCAGAAGATCATAAACTCTACCACCTGAGATTGCGTTTAGAATTTTACCGAAGAAATTCAACAAATGAAAAAATTTTTATCCCCCCATTTCTTTGGCAAAATCTCTAAACCTTAACAGATTCTTTCCACTTCAAAGAAACTGTCGTCAAATATTCACCAATTCCCTCCACCAAGCGGAACTGTTGTGTTTGGCCCATAATAGTCACGTTACCATGTTTGTCATTGCATCGGTAACCGTGACTACCCCACATTTTCAAACATCAAGTCTTCATCATCTCTTGTGTTCATCATGCTGCATCACCCCGCGTGTTCCCAAATCCCGTACGAATTTTGATGTTGAAACTTTGAAGCCCGGTATGAATAATGCTTGCGAACACCCGACCCGACTCCAAGTGAATTAAATGATTAACCCCAACACACTGTCTGAGTTCATAAAATTCCACAACATCTGGATCCTTCGAAACACCTGCATCAAACGAAAGATAAACACCAAGATAGCTTCGAAAGATGATCTTTCGAAGTCTTTCGAGCACATTTCACATATCTTTCGAGCATCTTTCGAGCACATGTCACAGATCTTTCGAACACCTTTCGAAGTTGGACATGGCTGATCCTTCGTACACCTCAGACTTGATCCTTCGAAGTCTTTTTGATCCTTCGAAGAACCTTTTGATCCTTCGAAGAACTGATGATCTTTCGAGCACTCCTGTTCATCTTTCGAATCTCCTTGATCGAAGGATGATCTTTCGAGGTCGAAAGTTATCCTTCGATGGTCCTGACACAAGGACAGAAAGTACGACAGGTGTCAGAAAAGTTGATGTGGTAGGTGACCAACTTTCGCACATTTCGAAGCATGAAAATTTGAATTTTGAATTTTGTTTCATCCTTCGAAAAACTGTTCAATCTTTCGAGGACAAACAGCATCTTTCGAAATTTGAAGCTGTCAAGAACATCAAGAACACGGAGGACTGTTCATCTGCAGATCTGACCGAAAACACTTGTATACGTTGTTTTGATGAAGAAAACTTGAGTATTTTAGAGAAAAACATAATACCCAACACCCGGTTTAGCACAGATCTGGATATCCGGGTCCAGATCTGGGTTTTTCTCATTTTCACCTTTTTTACATCTTGAACAAAAACCCACAAAAATCACAGATCTAGAGCACATGTGACTTAGTAAACGGTTAGTTTTACTAAATCGGGCACCATGGCTCTGATACCAATTGTAGGTCCGTGTTTCCGGGATCCAACCCGTGATTTTCGTGTTCATGTTCAAAGATGGAAGAGATAAGAGAGGATAAACATAACAAACTTTGTATTAATCCGGTAGTAAACATTACAAGTCGGCCCGGTTACATGACAACCGAACTAATACCAAAGAAGTATACATCCGGGGAGAAACCAAGTGGTGATTTCTCCCGGTGAGGTCTCAGACCTCCATTCTCTCTCTAGCACACACTTGTGCTCTCACTCTTGTGTTGCAAATGACAAAGTGTTGGTATTTATACCAAAACAAACACTGCAGGTCGAAGGATCAGACTGACTGGTCGAAACATCATCCTTCGATCAGACAGTCTTCGAAAGATATTCACATACCTCGAATGATATCCTTCGATATCCTTCGAGGTCCATCCTTCGATGGGTATCTTTCGAGCTCATCGAAGGATATTCATAATCCTTCGATGCCTTATCCTTCGACACCAATAACAACACAGCAACTTTGTCTAGCAACACACACACACAGTCAAACCAACAACCCTCTCGTTTGACCACTTCAAACGAGCGGGTCTATACACGTTCGCTTGACCGTTTCACTAACTATTACAAATTCAGCATAAAATAAAACTAATCTATTCGACAAGCATCGGACACAAAATCTGCATCAACAATTATAATCTTGTTGTCTAATATCTAGACAACATAGGAACCATTGGGTAATTTACATGAGATTTGTCTATAAGATCAAGCATTAACCCACCATAACTTCACCACTCTCATCACAAATCAACTCTACTCTCTCCCTCTCTTGCCCATTTTGGCCGAGAACACCCACATCCATCCATCATCCTTTCGATTTCATTCAACCCATTCCATACATCTACAAGTGTTAAGGATTGCGTATAAGGAAGCTCGGTGCATTTGGATTGTGAAGGACCTCGCTACATTGCTTTTGTCCACCCGATCTTCGACTAGTTTCTTCCCTAGCCTTGAGCTAGTAGTAAGTCACTTTAAACGCCCTCTTGATCTATTCTAAAGTGGTTAATATGAACTTTGTCGGTTAAAAATCATGAACATACAAGATGACATGTTAAAAGTTTACAAAAGTGATAAATATGTTGGATAAAAGCTATGAAGTTGTGTAAAACTTGCAAGACTTGTTTTGTTGTGATTATTTAGTGTTGATCTATACTAGTAGTAGCTCGGATCGTCATCTAACCCGGTTAAGTCGTGTCCATGAAACATGACCTAGAGTATGTTTAAGCATGTAAAGGGTTAAATGATGAACACTACTACTTACTAAGCATGAACTTGTGTAAAATCAATTTTTCTTATGAAATAGTGTTCTAAACTAGTAGATCTACGGATCTACAAGTGGTATTTTCAAAGAACCAAGCGTCAAAAGAAATCATGTTTTCTAAAACCGGGTTTTACATGAACAAGAGTGATTTTTGTAAACACACAAGTGTGTAAACACTTGTGTAACACAAAGTTTTGACAAAAGAACTAATTTTGTGAATGTTAACAAGAAGTTGTAAAGATGTAACTTCTTTAAAAACGAGACTTTTGAGAAACCGAGTTGATTTATACAAAGATCCACCAAAAGTAATGAAAGTTACTACATATTTTGGACAAACCACAAGTTCATGTATTTTTGCGATTTATAACTATTTTGACTAGTTTGATGGTTTGAATATTGTTTATTGTTGATTAATGTTGGGAACATTGTTGATTTGAATTTTAAAAGATAATGATACGCTTGAAAGCGTGGCCACCTCCAGTTACAGGGGAAACTCTGGCGAAATTTTTCCAAAAATCTAACACTTGAAAATATTTTCATCACAAGTATTATAAATATATTTCTAACTTGTTTTCAAAAATATAATTTTCGCCATGATTTTTATTACAAAATTACTAAGTGTTGGAAGTGGGATTTTCACAAAACAAAACTTTATGAATATATATTTGATAAATATATGTTTTTCATAACAACACTTGTGAGATTTCTATGATTATTTTGTGAACTATACAAATATTATTTTTAGGGTAAAAATAATATTACCAAATATTAACGATTCCAAAATAATACGAACGCCTTCACAATAAATATTTACAGCGGTATAATTAATACCACCCGATCTTTAAACGTAACTTACGTATTTTCGAAAAAATACTAGTGAATGTGTATTTTGACAAGGATATTATTTTGGAAAATTATAAGGATTAAAATATAATATTTTTGGGAAAAAATATTCATATTTTGGAGTAAGAATTAGAATATATTTTAAGTGAGACTTAATAATATATTTCGAAGATGATACGAACGCACATGTATTAAATCCCCCATCCTTGGGAAGGAAAATATTTACCAAATAATTACTAAGTGTAAACACGAAATAATTGCCTAACTATTTCCCAAAAGACATTAAACCTTAAGCTAAGGCACGACCGTCCGTCTAATAGAAGTTAGTACGTGTAGTTCGTCATTCAGCAGATTGATCAGGAGTTTTCTTGATAGAGACGCACCACTGTGAGTTCATGTCCCCCTTTTCTCTTAACTGTTTTCAATTTTCTAAACTGCGGGGGTGAAATACATGTTACTATGATTGCGAATACTTTTTACATGGTATGGTTAGCATAAGGAGGGTTACTACTTAGATCATGTGAGTGGGTAGGCGCAACTTGAGGCCATTAATCCTCATTGTAGGACCGAGGGACAGTAGCGGTAGATCTATCTGGGTGTAGCGAGCCCAGCCCCAGGCCCAGCATAACGGACCTTGGGGTGACTTTGTGCCCAACGCCAAATCAGCTAGGTTTGAGTCTTCCTACTTGCACTTCACACATATCAATGGCCTTGCAAACCATTGGTGATCTCTTTTTCCTTATTTGCTACATACCAGGATTTTTATACTTACAAAGGTTTTATTACTCACTTACACATGAACTCGCTCAACATTATTGTTGATTTTTCCTACTTACATGTATTTCAGGGAACTAAAGATCTGGCGTGGTATGTTACGTTTTCCCGCTGCTTAAGAGTTACGAGGTCATCCAAGTTTAAGGGATGTGACTTTTTCCTGGACGAGTCACAGTTCTTAAACTGCGTTTATTTCATGTTGATGTTTGTGTCTTCTGAACAATGTTTTATGTTATCAGGTTGTAGTGTCCGTTGCATGAGTCAACGCCGTAAGACAATGTTGTGTTACTTATGTTTTAAAACTTAAATCAATGGATGATCTTGCATGGTTTTATTTTCATATAGCTTTGTTATGATTAAGCTATGGTATTAAGAAGTCACACCAAATTAACCACGCTTCCGCAAAGCCAGGGTGTGACATAGAAATCCTTTAAATATTGGTATATCTTATCCGATCCTGGATGGATCGAGTATCGTGACTTGTGAGCTTCATCGAAAATTACTTCTCTAAGACCACCAAAGAGGGGTACCCAAATTCTTCCCATGAAACACAATGTTCCTTCCTTATTGGGCACTAACTGTTTCTCCATCCCACAGAGATATTCGTCTTCAAGATTCTTTTCCTTAAGAGCTTCTCTCTGCGTGGCACGAATGCGCAACGAGAGGTCCGTTTGAATAATCATTTCCAAAGCCCTAACCCTTATGGGCTTAATCCTTTCCTTCCGACTCATGGCGTCTTCTACCACATTCGCCTTCCCTGGGTGATACTTAATTTCACAATCATAATCATTTAACAGCTCAACCCATCAGCGCTGTCTCATGTTAAGCTCTTTCTGATCGAATATATGCTGCAGGATCTTGTGATATGTAAAGATCGTACAGCGGGTACCATACAAGTAATGTCGCCAAATCTTCAAAGCGAACACCGCCGCGCCTAATTCCAAATC